>NC_134102.1:58398480-58698480 GCF_000715075.1 Nicotiana tabacum | reverse complement strand
ATTGTGTAAACGACCTCGGATTGGTGAATTGATGATTATGATAAGTCCGTATGGCATTTTTGGACTTAGGCATATGTATGGATTTGGATTTGAAGGTTCCTAGGATGTTTTGGCTTTATTTGTCGAAAGTTGAAAATTTCAAGGTTTGGAGAGTTCAAAGTTTGACCAGGAGTTGACTTTGAGGATATCAGACTCGGTCTATTGTTCCGGAACTTGGAATAGGTTATTGTTTTCCTTTTTAACTTGTGTGCAAAGTTTGGGTGTAATCCTGATTGGTTGGGCTTGAATCAGACGCTTGGTTGGAAGTTTGAGAGTTCTTGAACTTAAGAGAAGTTCGAATTGTGTTCTGATCTTTGATTCAATGTTGTGACATTATCGCATGAAATTGGAGGCTTTGGATAGAGTGGGTAGTTGACGGGCTCTAAACACACACTTAAATTATGCTCGTTAATCAAATATAGTATAGTATAATATCGTATCCACAAAGATTGGATTTAAACAATATTCTCGTAGTTTCTAGCTTAATTGCTATCTAAGATGATCAACAATTGAGATTTATATGATTTCTAACTAAAATTAACTAAGATCCAAATCTATTGACAAATGACAATTAAAACAAGGATAAGCAAGGAAGTTATCAGTGGGAGAAGATAGGGTTTTGATAGGATAGGTGCAAGATAATTGTTTGGGATCTAACTCTAGATAATTCAATTCTAATGTTTAAGTGAGTCTCTCGAATTCACTCAATTATTAGTTCAAACGTTCAGCAAAAACTCCTCTCTCGGTTAAGTTTTAACCTCACAAGATGAACAAATTTAAGCACGTGAAGATATGCAAGAATGCATAGTGGATTGGTCTTTAGAAGACCCTCTCTCGATTATCCTCCTAACTAGGTTTAATCAATGATTCAACTAACCTCTTTCGATTACTAAGAAGAATTAATAAACTCAACCAACAATATAATGCAAAGATATCACAAGTTATGCCTCTCTCGATTACATGAATAAATTAATATAGATGCAACAATTATCCACAAAAACTTGAATTATAATCCACAAACAATCATCAATACATCAAATCCATCAAACCCTTAAGATAACTACTCTATAGATATGGAGCAATTCATCAAAAATATAATTAAAGTATAGTAAAACATAAATTCAATCCAAGCTCGGCTCTTGAGTGAGGAAGGAATGATGAAATCCTTGTGCTCGTGTTCCTCCAACTCCTCCTTAGCCTCCTTAGGTCAAATATGTGTCAAAAGTTTAGAAAATAACATTTTTAAGTAGGGTCGGCCCCAGACGAAATCACCTTTTCCTAGCCGAAATAGGATATTTACTCTGTAAATAATACACAGGCACGCCACATGCGGCGATGCGCCATGCAGAGCATTAGTGGGGAAATCCAGAGAGCTAACTTCTGCCAGAAAATAGGAATTTGCACAAGCGCGCCTCCCCACGCATTGCGGCAGTGGAGATTTCTCAGAGTACGGATCAAATCTCAATTTTTGACGTCCAGACATGGTCCTCGACCCCCGAACACGATCCCGGCTTAATCCCTTCGGCTTTTACTCAGACTTCAAAGCTCCAAATAGCTTGAATTCATTCCATACCATCTACATAACTCAGAATCACTCCTACAAGGCATAAAACACACAATAAGTGCGAAACACTATCAATTAAAGCTCAAACACGACTAAAGTGCAGTAAATTAGAGTGCAATAAGCGACTAAAAAATGAGATTATAGCCTACTATCAGTAGTGTTTATAAACTTGTCGGTATTTTGGATAGGATCCCGAGGGGCACGAGTGTGTTTCAGAATAATTCTTAACTATTTTTGGTGTTGTTGGCCGGTTCGGTGATGGTGTGTCGCACTTACGGAACTTTGGTCGAAAGGTGCGAAGTTTCAGGTGAGCGTTGTGAAGTTGCTGACGAGAAGTGGTTGAGGCTTGGGAGATAGGCCACTTATGCGAAATGATGGGCATAGGTGCGGCCTGTGAGGTTGTGGACCGCACCTGCGAAGGAAGGCCTACAGATGGAAAGGCGCAGGAGCGCATAAGGGCCGCGCATTCGGTGAGCACGCCTGCAGGGTTTTATCCCACCTACGTAGACATAGATACGAGATGTTATGTTCAGGTGCAAGTGGTTGGTTTTTTAAGTGAAGCTCGCAGATGCGAAACTTTTGTCGCAGAAGCGATATCGCATAGACCATGTTTTCAAGTCAAGGGTTTTAAGTCGCATGTTTTCATGCGATATCGCATAGACCGTGCGAGAGGCCGGGTAGAAGGGTTTTAAGTCAATTTTGACTATGTTTTCATTATTTGGTATTTTGGAGCTCAGCTCGAGGCAATATTTTGGAGAGATTTTAATCACCACGGTAACGGCTCGGCTGGTCATTTTTTGTATTTAAGCCGTTCTCCCTATTTGATGCTTCCCGTATGCTTGATTGTTGTTTTGTGACTTTTAGGGATGGTTGGTTTGGTTACGGGGAGGTTTGATAGTAAATCAAAACAATTAGTTCTATTGGTGGAAGCTTAAGTTGTAAGAGTTGACCAATATTTGACTTTTTTTATAGATGACCTCAAATTGGTGATTTGATGGTTCCTACAAGTTCGCATGGAGATTTTGGACTTAGTCATATGTTCGGATTTTGATTTGGAAGTTCATAGGATGTTTTGGCTCTATTTTCCTAAAGTAGGCACTTTGAATGTCTGGAGAGTTCCTAATTCTGAATGGGAGTTGATTTTGGATGATATCGGGTTCGGATTCTTGTTCCCGAAGTTAAGATAGGTTTGTTTTTTCATTTGGGACTTGTGTGCAAAGTTTTGTTGTAATTCGGAGTGGTTAATCTTGAATCGGACGCTTGGCTTGAAGTTGGAAGTTCTTGAACGTAAGAGAACTTCAACTTGTGGTTTGATCCTTATTTCTTGTCGTGATGTTATTGTATGTGTTTGGAGGCTTTGGATAAGTTCAGGTAGTGTTTATGGACTTGTTGGTGTGATTGGCCGGGGTCCTGGGTGGCTCGGCTAAGTTTCGGACCACCCAGAACAAGTTTGGAGTTGGTTGATTCTGTTGGTGTCTGGTGTTCATCACATTCGTGGGTGGAGCCTCGCATTCGCGATGAAGGATATGGTGTTGGGAAGGTTTTGTTCTTCATGTTCGCGACTGGGCTATTGTGTTCGCGAAGGGGACTGGGAGCTAGAAATTTGGCCTTCGCAAATGCGAAGGCTTGGCCGCGTTCGCGTAGGGAGGCATGATTTGTGCATCGCGTTAGCGAGAGACTTTACGTGAATGCGAAGGGTATTTTTGGGGCCATAAGCCGTTGTGCTTCGCAAACGCGTGGTACATGCAACGTTCGCGAAGAATACCCATGGGAAGTGCATTTAAGTGATGAATTTCAGGATTTTAGCCATTCTTTCATATTGTTTAATCCTAGACTTGGGAAAGGTGATTTTGGCTTGGATATTTTCACACAAGACTTTGGGGTAAATGATTTCAACTCATTTTTGGTATTGTTTCAAGAATCTACATTGATTTTTAACACCCAAAACATGAAATTTTGAGGAAATTTTGGGAGTTTTTCCAACAACTTAAGAGAGTAAAATTTGGGGTTTTGAGCTATGATTTGGATTTCATTTTTGAATCTAATGACATATTTATACTCGTGGGGTTATGGGTAGTCGGGATCTACCTCTTGACTTGGGTTTTGACTATATGGGCCCGAGTTGGCTTTTATTGACTCTTGGGGATTTGATTGTCACGCCCCGACCTCGGGGAGCGCGACCGGCACTCAATCGAGATAACCCGGCCAAGCAAGCTTGTACAATGCCTCCTACCCAAACTCACCCATGAATAAAGAGAAGATATATTTCATTTCTTAGGCAACAAGGAGGTTACATGAACAGTCCAAATTTCATTACCGTTAGAACTTCATTCAAGATCTCCCAAAATATTACATTACACATTCATAGTTTAGAAGTGGAAACATACGATACAAATACAACATTACTACTTTGACTTTTCCGACACCAACATACAACCCACACTATGTCTACAGAGCCTCTAATAGATACAAAAGAGTACTATGATACTTGTGAATAAAATTCGGTTTAAACGTGTGTTAATTGATCCAGTTAGCTTGGTCAACATCATTCAATCAAGAGTCGTGGAGCAACTCGGTCTACAAGACCAAGTCGTACTTGCGGTCCGAGTCCTGAATGGTAGTGCCAACAACAAGGCCCCGATTATACCTCAAAACATAATACACGAGGAACAAAAGATATACGACCCCGAGATGAAGTGGGGCTCACCAAGTCAGTTGGGAGGAGGGTGCACTGCTATCACTGATCAAAGCCGCCTGCTATGGAACCACCTGCATCCATTAAAGATGTAGCGCTCCCAGCAAAAAGGGACGTTAGTACATGACGAATAGTACTAGTATGAAAATCAAACACCCCTTTCAAGGATTAGAAGTAAAACATGAATGTGATGAATCATGGAAGCAATAAAAGAGTTTAAATAGCCATTAAAACCACAGCAAATTCAGTTAAAGCTTTCAATAACATTTATGAATTTCAAGTTGGGGATCCTCTATAACAACCTCTACCATAATACCACAATCTCTGCACAAAGCGGCCCTGCCGCCTCACCCCAATGTGTGCGGGTGGTGTAATCACAATGCCACAATCTCTACACAAAGCGGCCCTGCCGCCTCACCCCAATGTGTGCGGGTGGTGTAATCACAATGCCACAATCTCTACACAAAGCGGCCCTGCCGCCTCACCCCAATGTGTGCGGGTGGAGGTATAATCACAATGCCACAATCTCTACACAAAGCGGCCCTGCTTCCTCACCCCAATGTATGTGGGTGGAGGTGTAATCACAGTGCCACAATCTCTACACAAAGCGACCCTATCGCCTCACCCCAATGTGTGCGGGTGGAGGTGTAATCACAATGCCACAATTTCTACACAAAGCGGCCCTTCCGCCTCACCCTAATGTATGTGGGTGGATCTGTAATTACAATGCCACAATCTCTACACAAAGTGGCCTTGTCGCCTCACCCCAATGTATGCAGGTGGAGGTGTAATCACAATACCACAATTTGGATTCTTAAAACGATAATAGTTTGTACAAAAGATTTCTTTTCAAATCAAACCCTTTGGAACCTTTGGCCTTAACAAGTAGAAGTTCATAAGATTTCATCATATGAGACGTAAGAATTTGATCACATTGATTTTGTACAAAACTTTCTTTCCGAAAAGGGGTATAACATATTTAAGTCATAATAGAGAATCATTAACACATGAGGGTTCTGACACGTTATGAAATTTGAGAATCAATTTACTAGCTTGAATATCTCACTTCAATGGTGTTTCAAGTTCGAACCACACACGATGGAGCCATCTAAGAATACGGGAATTTCGATACTAGAAGAAGAGTTTAGCCTTCATACCTCGAAAGAGATTTTCGTTGTGTAACGATAACGTCCCGACACTCATAACAATGCCAATCTATAGAATAGGGGATAATTACAAGCGCGATTAGAGGAATTCGTATGGCAAGAGCTACCACAATGACAACCCAACCTTTCCTCAACCAATTCAACAACAAAACCACCCAAGATTGTCCAACAACTTCCCCACAATCCCTATGAGCTCATGCATGTGTTAAGTCTACTCTCATCACCCATAACCAACCCAAATCTGATAAAATTGGAGAATTGGGGGAAGAAATTCTTACCTTTTAGAAACCCTAGCAAGTTCCTCTTGATAAAATTCCAAGGCTTGATTAGAGTTCAGTAATGAAGTCCTTGAATCCTCCCCTTTCTCTCTCAAGAATAGCTCTCTTCCCTCTCTAAAATATCAGATAATCCCTCAAATATGACCCCTATGGCTATATAAAACGAAATGGGGTCGAGTAATAAAAATAGAAAAATGGACCCTCCGAACTCAACTCTACGGTCGTAGAGTGCATCGCAGATCAGGTCTGCAGCCCGCAAAATGGACCGCAGAAATTGTCCCAAAAAACTGGTCTGGTTTGGTCCAGTCTATGGCCAGATCTGCGGTCTGCGTACCAATTATGCGGCCACAGAATGGACCGTAGAATCTCCCCCAAGAAATCTTCATGCTAGTTCTGTGACGGATGTGCGGCCTACGAAACGACTATGCGGTCTCATAGTTGATTGCAAAACAAACTCCAAAGGTTGCCCATTTCTCTGCTTCACTCTGCGGCAGATCTGCGGTCCGCAGATCAGTTCTACAGTTGTATAATGGACCGCAAAAATGCCCTGTTTTGCAAATTATTTTCTTCAACTCCCCAACGCGTTGTTTAACCCAAAAAGTCCGTACTGTGGCGAGCAAGTTTGCCGCGGATATTTCTAACCATAAAACCCCGGGTTTTAGGTTAAATTTTATGGGGCCTTACATTGATTAAAGATTGAAGCTTTATTGTTTGGTATTGATTCCTATGGATTTGTCGGATGTTATTGAGTTGTTGTTTGCTAGATGACAGCCGGTTGGAGGTGGTTTCTAAGGGGATGGCATTTTTGGAGTATTGATCTGGCCCGTTTGACGTAAGTATATTGCCTAATCTTGTGTGAGTAAATAACCCTTAGGATGAGACTTTATTTGTCTAATTGTAATGTGGGTAAAGCAACGTATATGCGAGGCAACAAGTGTATATGCGGATTCTAGGTTTCTACTATGCGTTAGTTTGACTCTAGGCTTCTACTATACGTTAATTTGACTCTAGGCTTCTACCATGCCTTAATTTGATTGTGTGATCTCTATATTACATGTGTAATCCTATTTATGACTACATGAGCTTATCCATTCATACTAGAGATCATATCTAGGATTATTATCTCCTAATTATCCAAGATGGGCATTTGTGGAATAATTGCTATATTGATTTAGCCATAGTCATGTTTCACATCTTGAGCACACATCCACACTTAATTATTTTCATGTCCTTGTGCACCTTATTGATGAATTGTGAGCATATATCTCTTTGATGATAAATTTTTACCCTGGATTGATATGATTTTTGGCACATATGGACATGTTGAGCGGATTGGTTTGGTGTTGGCACGAGGTCTCTTCTGTATGGATATTATGGTGTGCTGATGTTGTGGCATGATGTTTTTGCCATGTGATTATGATGATGTTGTTGTTGTTATGGCAAGAGGTATTTGCCGTACGGATTGAAGATAGTGTTATTTTATGGCATGAGGTCTTTGTTCTGCGGTTAAGATGATATTGTTATTGTTATGTCATGAGGTCTTTGCCGTGCAGCATGTGTATATGGATCCATCCCCCTAGGGTCTCCTTCTCATGTTTCTCTCTTGATGGCGTTCATGCGGATTGTGGTACCTTGACTGATGTTGATTGATTCTGTTGTGGAGGCAGTTGATAATGACTGGAGTGTAAGGGTGGAAGCTTGGCCATGCAAGGGAATCCTTTATGCTTTGTTATGCAATTTTATATACTTTTATGTTAGATTTTAACATGCTACTCTATGCCTCTGTTATTGAATGATAATTCTATTGTCAAGATTGATTTAGCTGTGTTGAGTTGATAACTCTTGTTTTATTGAGTTGATGATACTACATTCAATTATATTCTCGTTGCAAGTTATTTTGTATATTCCACATGTTCTTTGATTAGTGAGTATCACATGACTTGAACCTTGTCATTACTTTATCGAGGTTAGTCTTGATACTTACTAAGTACATGTTGTCCTGTACACATACTACGCTGCTGTATGTTTTGTGCAGATCCGGGAGTTGGCAGCAGTGGATGTTGAGAGTGAGATTTTGATTGATCGAGAGGATTCACGGTATTGTTGCATGGACGTCACAGACCCTTGGAATCTCCTTCCTTTATCTTATGATATTATTTTTCATTCAAATTGTTTAGTACTATTGAGACATATTATGTATTTGGTTTTAGAGCTCATGACTCTGTACTACCTGATTTTGGGAGTTTGGTTTATGTATTACTGTATTAGCTATTGTTGGAGCTTTATACTACTATTTATGTTAATTCAGTCTTTTAATATCTTTTTTTGCTATTTTATATTATTGTGTGATTGGTTGACCTAGTCTTGGAGGTTAGGTGCCATCATGACCTTTGGTGGGATTTTGGGTCTTGATAAGTTGGTATGAGAGCCCTAGGTTCATAGGTTCTACAAGTCATGAGCAAGTCTAGTGAAGTCTTTCGGATCGGTAAAGAGACGTCTTTACTTATCTTCGATAAGCTACCAGATTATTAGGAAGCTTGACTTTGTTTCATTCTTTATTGTGCGGATTTGTTTATCCTAAAGTTTGAACCTTTACCTTCTATTCTCTCACAGATAGTGAGAACACATTCTACGAGAGCAACTGATAAGGCAATAGTGCCCCCTGTCAAAGCCGTGGGAGGCCGGGGACAGGGTAGAGGCCGTTGTGGAGCCACCAGTAGCTCCAGCTGAGGAGTAGGTGCCTGATCACGTTGAGCAAGTGGGAGCAGCTCAGGCACCAAATGGACCCACTGCTACACCTAGACTTTAGGAGACTTTGGCTCACATTATGAGTATGTTTGAGAGCTTGACTTAGGTAGGATTGATTCCAGTTGCACCGGTACTTCATAGGATGGGGGAGGAGCCCAGACTCTCGTTGCATGTACACCAGAGCAGCTGCCTCATATTTATCAATCCTCGGGTGTTCTACTATTGCAGCCAATGGTTGCAGTTCAGTTCGAGATAAGGATAGTCTTATCTACTGAGGAGCATAAAAGGATGGAGAGGTTTCAGTGACTTCTTCCTCCACATTTTAGTAGAGAGCCTACTGAGGATGCACAGGATTTCTTGGATAAGTTCTATCGTATTCTGTGCACTTTGGGTTTTGTGGAGTCAAACGGGGTTGATTTTACTACCTTCCAACTATCGGGGCAAGCATACAGATGGTGGCAGACTTATGAGTTGAGTAGGCCAGCTGGAACAACACCACTCACATGGTCTCAGTTTTAAGTTCTATTCTTGAAGGAGTTTATCCCACAGACTTGCATGGATGTGTCGCGTAGTGTGTTTGAGCATTCATGCCCGGATGGTATAACTGTGACCGAGTATGCTATGAGGTTTACAGAGTTATCGTGCTATGCAAACTTTTGGTTACTACTGAGAAGGAGAGGGTCTGTAGATTTGTTGAGGGACTCACCTGTAGCTTTAGGTTTGGGATGGCCTGTTCTCGAAGATTGATTTGAGGTCGGGGTATCATCAACTGAATATTCGGGATTCTGATACTTTGAAGATAGCTTTCAGGACCCGCTATGGTCACTACGAGTTTCTTGTGATGTCTTTTGGGCTGACCAATGCACCACCTTTATGCACCTAATGAACAGTGTGTTCCAGCCATATCTTGAGTCTTTTGTCATAGTATTCATTGATGATATATTGGTGTACTCACGCAGCTAGGAGGATCCTGAGCGGTATCTGAGGATTGTATTCCAGACCTTGAGGGAGAAGAAGCTATATGCTAAATTTTCCAAGTGTGAGTTTTGGCTTGATTCGGTGGCGTTTCTGGGAAACGTGGTGTCTAGTGAGGGGATCAAGGTAGATCCAAAGAAGATTGAGGCAGTTCAGATGTGGTCCAGACCGTCCTCAATTACTGAGATTCAGAGCTTTCTTGGTTTGGCAGGTTATTATCGCCATTTCGTAGAGGGTTTCTCGTCTATTGCTACACCTTTAACTAGATTGACTCATAAGGGTGCCCCATTCAGGTGGTCTGATGACTGTGAGGAGAGCTTTCAGAAGCTCAAGACTCTCTTGACCATAACTCCGGTTCTAATTTTGCTGTCAGCATCGGGTTCTTATACATTTTATTGTGATGCTTCGCGGATTAGCATCGGGTGTGTCTTGATGCAGGAGGGTAGGGTAATTGTTTATGCTTCACTTCAACTGAAGCCCCATGAGAAGAACTACCCCGTTCATGATTTAGTGTTGGCAGCCATTGTTCACGCATTGAAGATTTGGAGGCACTATCTCTACGGCATGCCTTGTGAGGTATTCAAAGATCATCAGAGTCTACAACACTTGTGTTAGCAAAAAGATCTAAACTTGAGGCAGCAGAGATGGTTAGGTTTGTTAAAAGACTATGATATCACCATTTTGTTTCATCCCGAGAAAGCCAATGTGGTGGCCGATGCCTTGAGTAAAAAGGATGAGAGTATGGGTAGCCTTGCATATATTCAAGTTGGTTAGTGATTTCTAGCATTGGATGTTTTGGCTTTGGCCAATCAATTCATGAGGTTAGATGTTTCGAAGCCTAGTCGGGTTCTTGCTTGCGTAGTTTTTCGGTCTTCTTTGTATGAGTGCATCAAAGGGCGTCAGTATGGCCAACCCCATTATCTTGTCCTTAAGGACACAGTGTAGCATGGTGATGCCAATGAGGTTTCTATTAATGATGATGAGGTATTGCAGATGTAGGTTCAGATTTGCGTGCCCAATGTGGATGGGTTACGGAGCTGATTCTTGAGGAGGCCATAATTCACGGTACTCCATTCATCCGGGTGCCGCTAAGATTTATCAGGATTTGAGGAAATACTATTGGCGGAGACGAATGAAGAATGATATAGCGGAGTATGTGTCTCGGTGCTTGAACTGTCAGCAGGTGAAGTACGAGCATTAGAGGCGGGCGGTTTGCTGTAGAGACTTGAGATTCCCGAGTGGAAGTGGGAGTGTATTACCATGGATTTCGTTGTTGGGCTCCCACGGACTTTGATGAAATTCGACGGTGTGGGTTATTGTAGATTGACTGACCAAGTCTGCATACTTCATTTCGGTTGTGGTTACCTATTATTCAGAGCAGCTGGCTCAAATCCATGTCTGTGAGATTGTTCGTCTTCATGGTGTGTCAGTGTCAATTATCTCCGATCGAGGCACGTAGTTCACATCGCACCTTTAGAGGGCTATGCAGTGTGAGTTATGTACACATGTTGAGTTGAGTAAATCATTTCACCCCCAGATAGACGGGCAATCGAGTGAACCATTAATATATTGGAGGATATACTACTTGTCTGTGTTATGGATTTCAGGGGTTCATGGAATCAGTTCTTACTGCTTGCAGAGTTTGCCTACAACACTAGCTACCAATCGAGTGTTCAGATGGCTCGTTTTGAGGCCTTATTTTGGAGGCGATGTCGTTCTCCAGTTGGTTGGTTTGAGCCAGGAGAGGCTAGGTTGTTGGGCACTGATTTGGTTCGGGATGCCTTGGAGAAAGTCAAGTTGATTCAGGATCGGCTTCGGACAACACAATCCAGGCAGAAGAGTTATGCTGATAGGAAGGTTCGTCATGTTGCATATATGGCTATGGCGGGTGAGAAGTTGTTGCTCAGAGTTTCACCCAAGAAGGGTGTGATGAGGTTCAGGAAGAAGGGCAAGTTGAGCCATCGGTATATTGGTCCTTTTGAAGTGCTTGAGAGAGTGGGAGACGTGGCTTACAGACTTGCATTGCCACCTAGTATATCAGGTGTTCACCTAGTGTTTCATGTTTCTATGCTCCGAAAGTATTATGGTGATCCGTCACATATTTTGGACTTCAGCACGGTATAGCTGGATGGGGATTTGACTTATGATGTGGAGCCGGTGGCCATTTTGGACGTGCAGGTTTGAAAGTTGAGGTTGAAGAATATAGCATAAGTGAAAGTTCGTTGGAGAGCTCAGTCGGTCGAGGAGGCTACTTGGGAGGACAAACGGGAGATGCGGAGCAGATATCCACACCTATTTGAGACACCAGATATGATTCTAGACCCGTTCGAGGACAAACATTTATTTAAGAGGGGGAGAATGTAATGACTTGGTCCGTCATTTTAAGTATTGTAGCCATGTTCCCCTATTTACTACTTCTTTTATGTTCATTTGTAGTTATGTGACTTGTCAGGGTGGTTGGTTTGGTTTCGGGGATGTTTTGGAGTGAATTGGGACACTTAGTCCCAAGGTTGGAAGCTTAAGTTGGAAGAGTTGACCGGAGTTTGACTTTTGTATAGACGACTCCGGAATGGAGTTTTGATGGTTCCGATAGCTCCGTATGGTTATTTGGGACTTAGGTGTATATCCAAAAATTATTTGGAGGTCCGTAGGTTGGTTTGAGGCTTTTTGGAGAAAGTTGGAAAGTTGAAGGTTTGGAAGGTTGAGAGGTTTGACCGAGCGTTGACTTTGTTGATACTGGGTTCGGATTCTGGTTTCGAAAGTTTGAATAGGTCTGTTGTGTCATTTGGTACTTGTGTGCAAATTTTAGGGTCATTCGGAGTTGGTTTGATATGATTCGGCATTAGTTTTAGAAGTTAGAAGTTCAATAATTTTATTAGGCTTGAATTGGGGTGTGATTCGTGATTTTGATATTTTTGATGTGATTTGAGGCTTCGAGCAAGTTTGTATTGTGTTTTAGGACTTGTTGGTAGGTTTGGATGGGGTCACTGGGGCCTCGGGTGTGTTTCAGATGGTTAACAGATAATTTTGGACTTGGAAAGGATTGCTGAAGGTTTATGGCTTCCGATGTAATCGCACCTGCGGTGGGCTTGGCCGCAAATGCTAATCCGTAGGTGTGGCTGAAGGGTCGCTGAAGCGGATGACGGCCTGGCCAAGGGAGCTTCACTGATGCGCGTAGAGTTCCGCAGAAGCGGAGTGTGGCTGGATGGGCTTTGGACCACAGATGCGAAAGGGTTCCGCAAGTGCGTACGCGCAGAAGCACAAGTTGGACCGCAAAAGTGATTGGATGGGATTTAAGTGAAATGCGCAGGTGTGCGCGGTCCCGTAAAAGCAAAAAGTAGGAGCGCAGGTGCGGGATCGCTGGGCAAGATATTACATCGAAGGGTTTGAGTGTTTTCTCATTTTGGGAGATTTGGAACTCGGCGAAGGGCGACAATTAAAAAGGTAAGTGATGTTTAATCACTTATGTTGATAAATATTGATTACCCATTGATTTTTACACCTAGATTATTTGAATTTGAAGTGAAAATTAGGGATTTTAGACCATGGTATGGAGAGTGAGATTTGGTGATTTGAGGGTCGCTTTGTGGATGGAATTGGATGAAATTAGTATGGTTGGACTCGTAATTGAATGGGTGTTCGGAATTTGTGAATTTTGTCGTGTTCCGAGGTGCAGGCCCGGGGTTGACTTTTTGATTTTGGTTAATGATCTTAGCTTTATCATTTGGATTTGATTCCTATGTCTTTTATTTATTATATTAAGTTATTTTGGCTAGATTCGGGTTATCCGGAGGTTGATTCACGCGGGAAGGGCTTGTTAGAGGAGTGACTTGGCTTGCTTGAGGTAAGTATATTACCTAAACTTTGTTGAGGCACGAGTTGGCTGAATTATTTGTGATAGCTACGTGCTATGGGTGCGCATATGTGTGGGGTTTGAGCCCATGTGCGAGCACCGAGGTATATTTCCATGTTTAGGGTAGTGCTTAGGTTGTGATATGCCTAGATATGACTGTTAAGCTTTAAGATATGTTGTTTCTCATATTTATAACATTGGTGTGAACTATTTGAGCCATGTTTGAGGTTACAAAGAGGCTAATTCCCTGAATGAACTTGATAATTGTTATTTTTATGATGAAATTGCTGATTTGAGATATGATAGCACACTTTGCACATCCCTACACTTTAACATGTCACTTATACCAGTCCAAGAGCATGAGATCTGTTATTCATTCATCATATACATGTATTCTCATATATTTGCTTCTGTGTGATATGATTTTGACTGGATGCTTGTGACCACGCCGCGCGAATTATGTTGTTATACATGTGACCATGCCGGGAAAATTGTGTTGTTATATATGTGACCATGCTGGGAAAATTGTGTTGTTATGCTTGGGGCCACGCAGGGCGGATTGTGTTGTTATGCATGTGATCACGCTGGGCGGATTCTGTTATTATGCCTATGACCACGCCGGGCGGATAGTGTTGTTATGCCTGTGACCATGCCGGGTGGATTATGTTGTCATACCTGTAACCATGCCAGGCGTATTGTACTGTTATGCCTGTGACCATGCCGGGCAGATTATGATATTGAGCCTGTGACCACGCCGGGCTAGTAGCACATTGAATTGGCCATGCATGCATGTGGATACGGATCCATCCCCCTAGGGTCACCCTCTCATGTTTCTCTCTTGATGGTGTACATGCAGATATTAAGGAAAACTGATCAGTGGTTTGGTACGGATATGGAAAGATTGAGAAAAGTCTAGCCAGTGTTTGTTTTGGATTTACATTTCATCTTTACTTGCAAATTTCATGGTTAATTACCTGATTTATGTGCATATCATCTTTATATGTTGTGTCATTGACTGAATAGAGAACTTGAGTAATTGCACACACACACACACCTAGAGGGTACTTTCTGTGCTTTATGACTTGATCACATTATTGTTCTGTACTTGTAAAATTGATGAAACTGTACAGGTTATAACAAGTATCATTTAGAATTCTTGCTTCTTTTACCTCGTCGAGGTTAGTTATGATACTTGCTGAGTACACTGAGCCGGTTGTACTCATGCTACACTTTGCACTTAATTGTGCAGATCCAGGTGTTGGGACCGGTTATCAGTAACGGAGTTGCTTGTTGAGCCGAGTATCGAGAGACGAGGAAGAGCTGCAATCTCACCCGCAATCTTGATGTCTCTTTTCTTATGTACTGTTGTTTTTAGTTCAGACAATATTGTTGTTTAGCTTATAGACTTGTATTTCGTTGTAGAGCTCATGACTCTGTATTTTCCAATTCTGGGGGATTTATCATGTATTAGCAGTTTCAGACTTATATTATTTCTATAAATTTCGTTATTTTTGTTCTTTAGTGTTATGTCCGGCTTGCCTGGCAAGTGTGTTAGGCGCCATCACAACGGGTTTAGGATTTTGGGTAGTGACAATTGAGCTGAATGGCATTGATTGTTGAGTGTTGATATTGATTGAGAGGTGACGCTTGCGCCAGGACCCATATTGCTTAGAGTGATATTGATTGTTGACTTTTGATCTGATCAGCGGTTGTGCTAGGATCCACTCCTCCGGAGTCAGGTGATAGTTCATGTTACTTTGGGCCTTATAAGTGCATGCACTTGATATGTGCTTAGTGAGGGACTTATGTCAGGCACCCGTACAATGTTGAGCGTGTGTGAGAGATGATTCAGGGGCATTATGCCAGGCACCGTGATAGTGCTGAGAGCATGATTGAGTTGTACTTGTGCTAGGAACTATCAAAGTGCTGAGACTTTGTATACTTGATGATTAAATTGTGATGTTGTTTACTTTGGCATGTACATAGTACTTCAGGCATATAGTTGTATTTACCTCATGCTAATGGATATTTAATGTCTTTATCTGATGTTTAGATCTTGAAATTGTAGCTTAGTTTGATAAATACTTGTTTAGGTGATTTCTGTGGAAACATTGATGCCTTGACTAATATACTTGAAAAGTATGCCTATTTCTTATCTTATTGTGATAGATTTTAACATGATATTAGTTAAGCTACTTTTCCTTTTTGCCATCACTATGTTGTTATTGTTGTTATTGGTTGTTGAAAGTAAGTATTGGACCTTTCCAAGCTCCTCACTGCTTTTAGCCCAAGGTTAAGCATGCTACTTATTGAGTACATGGGGTCGGTGATATTCATACTACACTCTGCACTTCATGTGGTGTTGCTGATCATGGTGGTTGCTAGTGAGCCATATCTGGACAATATTGTATTTTTTTAGAGATCATGTACTCAGTGACACTAGATTTTGAGGTAGTTTTAGTTGTATCATTACTCGACTTCAATTATTTATGTTCTTTTTCTATTTGGGAGTGTTTCTTATTATTATTGAAGTTTATTTCCACATATATGTTGTTGGCTTGCCAAGCAAGCGATGTTAGGTAACATCACGACTTCTCATGAATTGTGAGTCGTGACAAGTTGGTATTCGAGCACTAGGTTGCTTAGGTCTCACGAGGCATAAACAAGTCTAGTAGAGTCTTGTGGATCGGTACGGAAACGTCTCTACTTATCTTTGAGAGGCTACAGGGTTGTTAAGAAAACTTGTCTTTCTTTCATTATATATTATAAGGATTTGTGTATCCCTATGTCTGAAGCTTTGCTTTTATATTATCTCACATATGGTGAGGACACCTTCTTCCGGTACAGCTGAGTAGGCACCAGTACCTTAGGCCAGGGCCTCGAGGGGCCAGGGCCGAGGCTGAGGCAGGGGTGGAGCACACACTACAGCTAAGGGCTCTGCTCGAGCTCCTATTCTTGAGCCATTAGTAGATCCCATTGAGGAGCAAATTCTAGATCATGTGGATCCCAATGGACCAGCTCATGTTCCCTAGGGTTTATTTCCAATACCAGTTGTTCAGGACGCTTTTGTCCGTATGATTGGTTTATTTGAGAGTTTAGCTTATGCTAGGGCATTCTCTACTACATCAGCTACATCTCAGGCAGAGGACAAAGCGCAGACTCCAGCTACTCGTGCCCTCAAGAAGATGGCCCATGGTTATCAGACCCTGGGAGTATTACCAGTTGGGGGAGTTCAGCCTAATATTGTCGCGTAGCCTGAGTATAGGCCCGCGATGTCAGCTGATGAGCTGAAAAGGCTGGATAGGTTCACAAAGTTGTATCCTCCTCACATCAGCAGTACACCTTTAGAGGATGCCCAATATTTTTTGGATCATTGTCACGAGATTTTGTGCAATTTGGAACTAGTTGAGTCCAATGAAGTTGACTTCACCGCCTTCCAGATGCAAGGTCCAGCCAAGAGGTGGTGGCAGGTTAATGAGCTGGGTAGACCAGCATGATCACCTCCTCTTACTTGGGGTCAGTTCTCCGCGGTCTTTCTGGAGAAATTTGTGCCCCTAACTAGCATATATGAGCTGAGGAGGTAGTTTGAGTACCTTCAGCAAGGTCTAGTGTCAATTACTGAGTATGAGATGAGGTTTACCAAGCTATCTTGTCATGCTACTATTTTTATTACCTTTGAGGAGGAGAGAGTGAGGAGATTCGTTGATAGTCTTAACCATCATATTCGACTTGCATGGCTAGAGAGGTAGAGACCGCAACTTCATTTCATCAGGTTGTGGAGATAGCACATAGTATTGAGTGCATCTTCAATGAGACTAGAGGTTGCATTCTAGCAATTCTAGCAAGCCAGCTTATCATACACCACCACCCAATCGAGGAGCTTCTGTGCAGTCTTTATTCAGTGCACTTTTAGCGCAGAGTTATCATCGTGCTTCATCTTTTCAGGTTTCATCTGTACTAAGTTCTTCTGTGGATATCCTAGTTCACGGGGTCCGACTTAGGCGCCACAGTCATTTTCGTTCAGAGGTTGCAATGAGTGTAGAGACTTGGGGCACGCCAGGAAATACTACCCCCCATCTTCGCATAGGTTCAGGGCAGCAGGGAAGTTAGACTATGGTTCTTGTGCCTAGTTACTAGACCACCCGCTCAGCCAACTTGGGGTGGTGGACATCCAGGACGTGGTCATCCTAGAGGTGGAGCTCATGCTATGCGTTCCTAGGGAGGACCAAGGTTGTCACTTCTGATACAGTTATTCCCGGTTATGTTTGTGTGCCATCATAATTTTCTTCTTGTCTGGATATGCCACGTGATTGGCTTGCCACCCCTGTTCATGTTCCTACACCGGTTGGGGATTCCATTGTGGTGGATCGAGTCTATCGGGCCTGTGTGGTCACTATATGTGGTTTTAAGACGAGAACATAGTTGCTATTGTTAGATATGGTAGACTTTGATGTGATATTGGGTATGGACTGGTTATCTCCATGTCATGTTACTCTTGATTGTCAAGCTAAGGCCGCGATGTTGGAAATGCCGGGATTGTCAAGGTTGCAATAAAAGGGCTCTCATGGTCATACTCCTAGCTGAGTGATCTATTTGAAAGCTCGGCGGATGGTAGAGAATGGGGGTTTCACATATCTAAATTTTGTCATAGATGTTAATGTTGATACTTCTACTGTTGAGTTAGTCCCAGTAGTGAGAGAGTTTCCGGATGTATTTCCTACAGACCTACCAAGCATGCAACCCGATAGGCATATTAATTTCGGCATTGATTTGGCACCAGGCACTCAGCCTATCTCTATTCCTCCATATCGTATGGATCCAGCTGAGTTGAAGGAATTGAAAGAACAGTTGCAAGAGTTTCTATATAAGGGGTTCATCAGGCCTAGTATTTTACCTTAGGGTGATCGGTGTTCTTTGTAAGGAAGAAAGATGGGTCTACCAAGTATGTGTATTGATTATAAGCAATTGAACAAGGTTACCATCAAGAACAATTATCTACTACCACACATTGATGATTTACTTGCTCAACTCCAGTGCACTAGGGTGTTCTCAAAGATTGACTTAAGATCGGGGTATCACCAGTTAAAGATTAGGGCTTCAGACATCCCTAAGATGGCTTTTAGGACTCGTTATAGGCATTATGCGTTAGTGATGTCTTTTGGTTTGACCAATGTCCCAATAGCTTTCATGCATTTGATGAACCATGTGTCTCAACCTTATTTGGATTCCTTTGTTATTGTGTTCATTGATGATATCTTGGTATATTGCCATAGCAGGGAGGAGCACGAGTAGCATTTGAGGATTGTGCTTTAGATTTTGAGGGAGACGAAGTTGCATGATAAGTTCTCCAAGTGTGATATTTGGATGGATTCAATGGCATTCTTCGGCCATGTGGTGTCTAGTGATGGGATCAAGGTGGATGCGAAGAAGATTGAGGAAGTTGAAAGTTTCCCAGACCTTCTACCGCTATAGAGATTAGGAGTTTCTTAGGTTTGGCGGGATATTATCGTCACTTTGTAGAGAGATTTTCATCTATTGCAGCTACATGGACCAACCTAACTCAGAAGGGCGCTCCATTCAGATGGTTGGAGAAGTGTGAGGAGATCTTTTAGAAGCTCAAGACTGCTTTGACCGCAACTCTAGTTTTAGTATTGGCCTCAGGAACGGGGTTGTACATTGTCTATTATCATGTTTTTCAAGTTGGCCTTGGGTGTGTGTTGATGCAGAACGGTAGGTATTGGGGGAAAACGCACACGCAAGTATATGTGATTGACAAGTAATAAAGTGATGAGAAAGTATCATCCCACGAGAAGTTATGATTAACTGTTGTCTAAACTAAACTACTTATGAGTTCATTGTTTAAGTAGTTTTGAAGAAGATGGTTGTGACTTTTACTAACCAATATTACTATGGAAATAAGGAACAATCAAACGAATAAGGATGAAAATAGTTCAAACAAACACTTAAGATAAAATTCAATAAGATGGGAATATAACGAGGTTACGGGATTAATGTCTCTCCTATTGCATTTTTTCCGGTTGATTCAATTACTTGTCTATCTAATTTGTTGATTAACAGAGTTCATTATGATCGCGAAGTTCTTTCGATGCTTGCTCGTGTATTCAAGCCAACCTAATGCTATATATCTATATAATCAGGGTTAACAAGAATGCATGTATATCTCCTAAACAAATAACCAAATAAGGCAACCAGAATAGGTCTATCCTAATTGCGAATATATTCTGCGATGCCCGGATTCAAGAACTTAATCTATTCAATCTTATTTGCAATCAATAGTTCCCACTTTCAAATTCAACTATAAATTCATAGATAGTATTCTACTGTTAGCTATACAGTAAAATAATAGAGCGCAAGGTTGAATAAACAAATTGATATGATAAAATCAAGCAATATCGTCAACCGTCAAACAATAATATTCAATAACAACCCATAATGTCACGCCCCAAACCTGGTGAGGCGTGGCTGGCACCCGGTGCCGTGCTGGCCCGAGAAAACCACTCTAGAACTCATGATCGTTCGACCAAAACTAGAACATACATAGGTCGAATTAACTGAACTCATTCTTTTTATAACTATCATGGGCCCACATGGCCACCACTCATAATGTACAACTGTAAGTGGGCAAACGCTGTATCAATGAACTATCGTTCTTAAAACATGTATACATATGGGCCGTCAAGGCCTCTAACATACTGTACAAAACGAACTTTTGTCCATAAAGCCTCTAAGATTATTTGACATCAAGTGGGACAGGGTACCGGCCTACCCATAAATCTGTAGCAAAACTCTGACAAGATGACTTATAGACTTGGCTGCACTCTGAATGAGGTGGAGTCTTACTGATCCTTCGCTGAATGTTGACCTTGTCTGCTATGAGGGCTTGTTAAACTGATTATCTATACCTGCAGGCATGAATGCAGCATCCCCAACAAAAGGACATCAGTACGAATAATGTACTGAGTATGTAAGGCGGAACTAAAACATAACAATAAGTCAACATTAATTAAAGACATATAAGAATTAACCTGAATCTCTGAAGTGCCATCGTATATACATACTTATTATACTTATATATATAATTCTTCTCTTTCAGACTATTATCCTTATCGTATGATGCATGACTGCCCAACTGATCAGTGGTAACTACCCGACCGACCGTAGCGCGGTGGTAAATGCATGATTGCCCGACCGACCATAGCTCTGTGGTAAATGTATAACTGCCCAACCGGCCATAGCTCGGTGGTAAATGCATGACTGCCCGACCGGCCGTAGCTCAGTGGTAAATATATAACTGCCCGACCGGCCGTAGCTCGGTAGTAAATGAATATGCATGACTGCCCAACCGGTGGTAAATAATGATACATAACTGCCCAACTGGTGGTAACTGCCCGACCGGCCGTAGCACAGTGGTAAATGCATGAAGATGCATGTATCAATATATTAAAAACATTAACATCTTTATCAAATACCTCAATTGGGAACTAGATACATACTTAGACATGCTTGAATATCATTTTACAGGAATGAATAACGTAGACCTTCTTAGTTACTAAGAGTAGAGCCATTTATGAAATAACATTACGTTTACGTATCGTTACTTGGATCATGCCATAAAGAAAGAAGGGATAACCTTAACATACCTTAATTGCTTATACGAGCTCGTAAAAGGTCGCCTTCTTTAAAGCTTCCCTACACCTTACTTCAATAGAGATAATTTGATAAAAGGAACCTCCAGTTAAGATTACTGTTCTTCTTTGTAAAAATAGAAAGAAGAAACAAGACTTATTTTGTACTTTATTTTTTGAAAAGAAGGAGATGATGCTAACATTAATTATCTTTGGCGGTGAAAACATGACTAGTTAGATAAAGATGGAACTTTTCATGCAAGTTGGGCACGTGTTCACCAAAAGTTAATGCTTACCACATTACTTCATGTAGAAGTATTGGAATATATGTAAGTATATGGTATAAATAATATAAAATATTATACTTTATATTGCACACTAAATTAATAACTTTGAGTCATTAATAAAATAATGTGCATGACTACTTATTGACACCTACTAACTTAAAATGCTTAGCCATTCTAGCTACTACACGTGGATTGATGTTCTCAAATCCTTATCCTAAAGTACTACTATTAAAATATTAAAATAATAAATTATGGTACCATATAAAATCAATGCATACACTATAGTTTTATTAAAATATCCATGTAAAAATACATAAATTTTCTCAACTTCTAATTTTCCTAATCTCATATAAAGAGTACAATTTTCGTACGCTTAATTATTAAAATGGTAAAAAGATAACTTTCTTTTCTTGTGAGAAAATAATTTCTATCTTTACAATAAAGAAAATCTCATAAACTTTCTCATATTATGTGTATAATTTAAAGCATATTTGAAAGTAGTAATATTAATAACTATATAAAATCATATTTTTCAAACCTTTTTTTTTACAAGAATGTTCCATTCAAAATACCATATTAAATGTATATAACGGTATCAAGGTTGTCAAACTTACGGGGTCTTACAATAACATAATCACCAATCCTTTATAACCTCGTGAATGGTCTTAATCCCTTCAAATTCATATGTATTACTACAACTCATCCTAGTATTAAAGTACGGGATGTAACATCCTTCCCCCCTTAACAAAGGGGTTTCTGGCCACTTATGTTCATAACAACAATCAAAATATTGCTTTTAAACACAAAAGATTTGAATCCGAGATGAAGGATGGAAGAATCAATTAAATCACTGCTCTGTTGCATTCCTAAGCCCTCTTTGCCTTCAAAAATTGTCCAAACCTTCACTAATCACGTTTAGGAAGTATTTATAGGCCAGGGTTGGAGTCTCCAAGTCCAAAATCGAGTAGGAAACACTTATTTCGCGGACTGGAGGGGGAGGGGCTTTATCCTCGCAAGGCATTGTCTCTTTTTTTTTTTTCCCTTTCAACAATAATTGTTTGTTCTACAATTCCCACAAGTGGTGTATTTCTTATAATGTAAGTGCACCTTTTTTCCTTCATTAGTTCAACTCTAAAGCCACCCAAGTTCCTTACATACTTCTTCTATGCAAATTTTACACTTCAAGTGCTTTAAGAGGTAAAAGTATCAAAATAATATCAAGTAAGAACAAAAAAGATATTGGCTCGTAATATGGGAGCCAATTAAACGTCTATAGGATCAAAAGGCTTAACTAGGGATAATTATATTTCTGATAAGCAACACAACTCAACAAAAGCTAAAAAAAGCCTAAAATTATTTTGCAAATCGAGCATCACCTAATATTTCGCTTCAACTCACATACCAGACAAGTTCTAGACACATATGAAAAAATATGGACTGTACAAAAATCTCCCCACACATGATACATGACTCACTAAGGACGGTCCATTCCGACCCTCAAACCAAAGCAAGTATTCACGGAGCCATGAGATATTAAGGATTAAGCACAAAGTGAACACAAGTCAAGAAAAAGAGACATTTATGTCATAAGACATGCTATCCAATTTATCAAGGCATAATAAACAATTTCAAAACATAGGGAAGATACTTCACATGTCAAAGACTAAATATGCAACTACCAAACAAGTTAAAGGCGCCTAGGAATCTCATCTTTCTTCATCCTTTTATTCCCTAAATACTAATCTACTCTAAAAATAAAAAAACTACTACCCGATTTAAACTACATCCCTTGGAAAAGAATCAAGACACAAAGAAAAATTACGGGTGATTATTGCTACCTAGAAAACAAAAGGACATATTTTTGGATCTTTCTATTTTTCAAAAAAAAATTTTGATTTTTTTGTTAGAAGTTAATCCCTCAAGAAAACTGTCAAGAAGATCCATCGTTGGGAAAAGTCTGATCATTTTGCCAGTTTTTTTTTGCTTTCCGATGTTTTCATTTTTTTAAAATTAAACTACTACTAAGTACTACACTAATACTTTTTTCCTCATTTTTCTCTAATTAATCAATACTAAAATATAAAATAAAAAGCTAATTTAAAACTAGATTACAGGAATGAAAATAAGAAGCTACATGATATTAATATACTATTTACAAACCAACGAGAATCCCCATCCCACACTTAAGTTATGCAATGCATTTAGTGCATATTAAATCAAATAAAATTAGAAAGGGTAATAAACAACTCCCTGGTCACTCCTCCTCATCCTCCTCAGCATAGAAGGCTCTATCAGTAGCCTCCCAATCATTCTTATCATTAGCGCCCAATCATCACCACTACCCTTCAATGGTTCCTCCTTTGGCTAAACTGACCCAGGCTCCGAGTGCTTAGGGGTGTTAATAACTTCATCATCAAGCAATCGCTGGCCGTCACCAAACCCTACCAACTACTGGGCATGAGCATTGAGTGGATAACGCTCATTCAAGTGTGCTCGCTCCTAGGAAGTAGCTGGCCTCCCACCAATTTGCAGTTGCAAGGTCAGGCATCACATGGAAATGTGCCATACAATTGTCATCTAAAGCTTGATTCTCGGAACCAGTCAAAACGGACCCATCATCATCCTCTTTAGCACGAACGCTAGTAATGTCAGTACCACGGAGTGCTGCAGGAATGATTATATCAAACTCTAGCTCTTCATCAACCTCTTCCTTCCTCAAGTAGTGCGTCAGCATATTGCCAAAGAACAATTGATCTGCCATCTTACTTCTCCTGACTTGCGCCATCTGGTGGCGTATCAACTGACCTACATTCACCTTTTGACCGGTCATCAAAAAGTATAGCAGACAAATCCTTTCTCTCCCAATATAATGTCATGCTCACAAGACAGCAATTGAGCATTAATCAACATTAACCAAATTATTGCCTCCAATTTTAACTTCTTCTTTGGTAATTTGAGGTGGCGGTGGGTCCTTTTGTAATGAACCCAAGCACCATTAGAACTGACACCAGACAAAGTGTGGTGAATCTCCTTATAAGTCAGACGGACAATAAAGATGGCGAACAGAGCATGTGGGACATCAGGCGCCCCCAAGTGGTTATAGAGGGCGGTAGCAGATATATCAATGAGTCTCCCTCGAATCGGCACAAGCTTCTCCTCCTCCTCTAGATCCCATCCAGCATAGAATTCTCTGACTAAGCTCACATTTATATCACCTGGATTCTTGAACAAATAGATCAATCCCAAATCATATATGGACTGTCAAATCTCCGGGTGCTTGGATTTCAACCGGTGCTCCTCCACCGCCAAGTCCAGATGCATGTTCCTTGGATGACAATTTTTATACCACTTTCTAGTTGATGAAGGTACACTCTTCATCCCATATTCCCACTCACCTCTATTCCTAGGTTGGGATGCTACCATAGCTTAAACCTCTTGCCTCCCTGCATTTTGGCTACTAGACGTAGCCTCACCTCTATTCCGCTTCTTTAGTGGCAATGCGGAAGAAGATGTCTTCCCCTTAGTTGGGGCTTTGGCCTTGACCTTACCCTTGGCCTGAGGTTGTGCACTTAGAGTCAGATTCACTATGTGTACCTACAAACTTCACCATTAGTCAACTTGTTGAACCATGAATCAAAGAAAAAAGTGGTCGTAACAACCCCACACTTAAGAGTATATCACATGGTTTATCAATTAAATCAAGGTTACTCAGACTTTTCCTCATGCAATTAAGCATAATAGTATCCTCAAGTCAACTAGTTCACATGTAATCTCAATGTATGCACTGCACTTTAACCACATACCCTATCTCAGGTGAGCCACTCCACATTTAAAATTTCATGATAAGTAAGCTCACATAATACTAGTGTATCAATCCTAGAGACTTGGGCTCAAATTGGGATAAAGTTTGCCTTTCAGGAATTTTAGCGAACAGTTGGTGCGCACTAGTTATGTGTCAGGTCATGTGTGGGTGAGGGATTGCTTCACCCTCCAAAATCGTCTTGGGAATTGAGTGAAAACACTCTTTCAATAAACCACAATAATATTCCTATAGGGTTCAAGGGGTTGGGACAAGTGTAGCACAAGTCACCATTAACATATTCACAACCTAGTAAATGTTCTTCAACTTCCAATAATTCCAAATAGGAGAGAGAGAAAGAGAGAGAGAGAGAGAGAGAGAGAGAGAGAGAGAGAGAGAGAGAGAGGATGATCATACCTTGGATATTGAAGAGTGTCACGACCACAAAATCCCACATGAGGTAGTCGTAATGGCACTAAGTCTCTAAGACTAGGTAAGCCTAACATTCATTAATAGCTTAACCGAAATAAGAAGTTAGGATAATAAAATAAACCGATAAAGCCCATAATAACTCTAAAACGAAACATCATTAACAAAATCCCCAAAATTGATAGAACTGAGTCATAAGCTCTAAAGAAATGAACTAGAAACTCTAATACACACTGTTTGATAATAGGATAAATAGTAGTAAAGCAAATAGCACAAGGTGACTCTGAGGCCCGCGAGCGTCGAGTAGGTATACCTTGAAGTCTCTGGAAAATAACTGAACGATCATTGGCGACTGGCAGGAGCAGGTGTACCTTGATCTACAAAAAATGTGCAGAAGCGTAGCATGAGTACACCACAATTTTCACGACCCAAACTGGAGGGTCATGACTAGCACCCGGGCCATACTTGCCGAGCACCAATGTACATTTTATCTAACCTTTCTTATTATCTATAAGGGCCGACAAGATCAACATAAATTATAGACATGAATCATGAACAATCAACAATGACAGATAATGGCATGAACATACGTAACATGGGCCGACAAAGCTGTCATGAAGTTATATATAAGGTACGAGCTGACAAGCTGCCATGAGAGACTATACAACAAAAATCAGCCGACAAGGCAATCCAAACTATACATGAGTCGACACCTGTCTATGAGCCTGTAAAGGAACATAAGTGCTGCAACATTACCGGAACAGGACCCCGACATACCCATAATGTCTATAACAAAAATGCATACCAAAATCACGGCAAGTCTGGAGAAGGGATCTCGCCAATAACCGCTGAACTGCGTAGCCTACTGTGGTTGGGGAGCTGTGTCTACATGTCTATCAGGACCTGCAGCGCGACATGCAGCATCCACAAATAAAAGGGACGTCAGTACGAATAAATTACCGAGTATGTAAGGTAGGAAGGAATAAATAAGAACAGTAATGTAAGCATGGATAGAGAATATACAACTTGGAACATCTGAGTGCCTCTGAGGGCGAGTGACATGAAATGCATGATCCATATATATATATATATATATATATATATATATATATATATATATATATAGATATATATATATAACATACGCCTTTGTGGGCATCATCATCATCATATCGTACCGACCGTAATAGGCTCCGTAAAAACGTACTCGTCCATCACAAGGCACGGTAGAATCGTACCTGGCCACGTGGATCTCGGTGAAATCCAACAGATCAGTGGTTGCACAATAGGTGCCATACCCAGCCGACTATAGCGTGGCTCGGTAGAGTAAAATAGACACATATATATGATGCGCGCTGGACTCATTGGAATCACATTCTGAACCTTTTGGAGAGACGTAAGATCGGTATCCTCCGTACACGTTATTAGGACTAACTTTTCATCAAGAATCTTATAAGAATCGGGAAGTACGAACAACATTGATAACATAAGAATAAGAGAAGTAACATCAACATCAATCGTTCCATAAGAAGGGAAACAATGTAAGTACTGCTAACTTCTAAGAGTGGAGTATCTTTGGAAGCTCGTTCATTACATTATGTACAATCAGAGTCGTGCAAAAGAAGGAAAGGGATAGCCTCACATACATTGTATATACTTCCCAACCTCAAGCTATGCAAAAGTCACGACTCTTTAGTCTACAATAAGAGAAATGATACTATCGTTATCGTTTAAGCGTCATAACTATTATGTATCGACCGCAACCTATTTTACAATGAAACAGACAGTACCTCCCCTATTATATGACTTCCCACAAGTTAAAACAATCACCAAACAGCCCAAACAACACCAATAATAATCATATTGAGCCTCCCAAAATAGTCCACCAACCAACAACATTACTAACAAGCCTTTCGATATATATCTAAAAAGTTCTAGCTTTAACGACTAAGTCGTAACTTGGATAATCTTAAATACATGTAGGGTAAGATGTTACTTACCTTTAAACAGAAAGAACAACTCCAATTTGACCTTAATTGACCACGAAATATCCTTCCAATGCTGCCACAAGAACAAGGAAGCGAAGTTAGCAATCAATTAGGGTTTTTCGGTACTAGAATCACTTTGGAAGACTTGAAATCACCTAGGGTTGATATTAAAAACTTGAGGGAGTATTTTACCGAACATAAACCACTTAAAAAAACCTCCCACACGAGCTGAAACCACACAAAAATCAGCAATAACAAGATGAACAAGAAACTTACTAGCGCCACGGGATTCCCGACACTTGATTTGTGTTGTTTGCCATTTGTTTGGGTCTTGGATCATGAGAGAACCTTGAGAGAGTATTTTTAGGTGTCTAGGGTCTTAATAAAATTAAAATAATGAGTTAAAATGGGGTTAAGTCATCTCATATATATCAATATATCACAACCGCCTATGTGGGCCCCATACAGAGCTGCTTGCGCAGTCTTGCAAAAATGCGAATATCTCTCTACTCCGACATCGTATAGATGAACGGTTTAATGCGTTGGAAAATAGACTCATAAATATTCAAATTTGTGTTTATAGCACCCCATAATTCGAAGTAAATTGGGATAAAAGCTTAGTAACATTTGACCTAAAGTTTAAATAAAATTATGAACGTAAGTTGCGACAACCTTTGTCGACTTTTGTTTCATATCTCGTTTGACTTCAAGACTTATGATACAGATATTATATGATTCAAATACCTTAAAACACGAAATCTTGATACAATTAATCACCTCTAGTGTTATCCGAAAATACGGGTTACAACATCCTTGATTCGTTTAACTTCTAATATTTGTTAACCACTCTTATACACCCTTGTATCATTTAAGACCAATAGGATTAACTTCTTATCATCTCAAAGATAATCTCTTCTTGGATTTACGTCGACTAACTTACGATGTGATCTAAGCTACGCGAATTTGGGTTGTAACACCCTCTCCCCCTTAGGAACATTCGTCCTCGAATGTAAGGGTTTATGGGGTGTCTAACTCATTGTGGATTCCGACGGAGATTTCCGGCTGAGTTTCCCCTATAAAATGGACACTAGCCAAACTTGCAAGCAGTTAAATCCAACCTATGGCCTCACAAGTCTATACAAAGCAATATGGATATGTATATTATCTGCATATCACCATTTTGTATTAAGGAAGAGTATTTTTAAGATATTGCTTACCTCATAGAGACATTTCGGCTTCCATTACTTCATGCGTTCCCCCAACATCCTCGTTATCTTCAATCTGGAATAGGAAAGGGTATTTAGACTTCATATCCTCTTCTGCTTCCCATGTCATTTCTTCCGTATTCTTGTTCCTCCACAATACTTTGACGGAAGCTACATCCTTTGTTCTCAGCTTGCGGACTTGTCGATCTAATATAGCCACTGGCACTTCTTCATATGATAGATCCTCTGTAACTTGTACATCTTTGATAAGGACGACCCGAGAAGGGTCTCCAATACATTTTCATAACATAGATACATGGAATACCGGGTGGACAAATTCCAATTCAGATGGCAATTCTAACTCATAAGCAACATGTCCAATTTGTCGAAGGATTTTGTAGGGCCCGATATACCGCGAACTCAGCTTACCTTTCTTCCCAAAACGCATAACACACTTTATCGATGAGATCCTTAGGAAAACACGATCACCAACCTCAAACTCTAGATCACGACGTCGGACATCAGAATAATACTTTTGCCTGCTTTGCGCCGTCCTCAGTTGTTCTTGTATCACTTTCACTTTCTCAATGGCTTGGTGAATCAGATATAGCCCATATAATTCTGTGCTAGTCGACTTTGAACCATCCAACTGGTGATCTACATCTCCTCCCGTATAGTGCCTCGTACGGGGCCATTTTAATACTGGAATGGTATCTATTATTGTAGGAGAATTCTATGAGTGGAAAATGGTCATCCCAATTTCCCTTGAAATCTAGAACACATGCTTGTAGCATATATTCAAGTGTCTGAATGGTACGTTCAGCCTGTCCGTCAGTCTGCAGATGGAATGCAGTGTTGAGATTCACTTGTGTGCCTAAACATTTCTGAAAAGACCTCCAAAAGTTAGACGTAAATTGAGCTCCTTGGTCTGATATAATAGATACCGCCACACTATGAAGCCTAACAATCTCCTTGATATACAACTTCGCATAATCTTCAGCCGTGTAAGTTGTCTTAACTGGCAGAAAATGGGTACATTTTGTAAGTCGATCAACTATCACCCAGCCCCACTAGTGGGATTACTACTGGGTTGATGTTGATCAACTATCACCCAGATGGCGACAAAATTATGATAAGAGTGAGGTAATACAATAATGAAGTCCATATTAATCACCTCCCATTTCCAGGTTGGAATCTCTATATTCTGAGTCAATCCACCGGGTTTCTGATGCTCGATCTTTACTTGTTGACAATTAGGACATTGGGCTACAAATTCTGTAATAGACTTCTTCATGTTATCCCACCAATACTGCTCCTTAACATCATGATACATCTTTGTCGAGCCAGGATGGATGGAATACTGATGAATCTTAATCATAATCTTCTCTTGCAACCCTGCCACATTAGGCACACATAATCGGCCCTGGTATCTCAGTGCCCCATCTCCTCCAATCTCGAAAGCCATAATTTTACACTGCTGAATGCTCTCTCTCAATCGTACTAAGGTAGGATCTTCATATTGCTGTGCTTTTACCTCGACTACCAAAGATGATTCTGATGTATTCTGTACAGTAACACCTCCGTCATCAGAGTCTAACAATCTGATTCTCATACTGGCTAGCTGATGAAGCTCTTTAGTCAACCCCTGTCTACCTGCCTCAATGTGTACTAAGCTTCCTATTGACTTACAACTGAGAGCGTCAGCCACAACATTGGCTTTACCGGGATGGTACAATATCTCGACATCGTAATCTTTCAGTAATTCAAGCTACCTACGCTATCTCAAATTCAACTCCTTCTACATGATGATGTATTGTAAACCCTTGTGATCTGTGTAGATGTCAACATGGACGCCATATAAGTAGTGCTGCCATATCTTCAAAGCATATATTACTGCAGCCAATTCCAAATCATGAGTCGGATAATTCTTTTGCATGTTTCTTCAATTGTCTCGATGCATAAGTAATCACCTTCCCACGTTGCATAAATACGCACCCCAAACCTATACCTGAGGCATCACAATATACCACATAACCTTCTGTTCCTTCTAGGAGAGTGAGCACTCGCGCGGATGTCAATCAATTCTTTAGCTCCTGGAAACTACGTTCACAAGTGTCAGACCACTGGATCTTGGTAGCTTTCCGTGTTAACATAGTCAATGGTGATGATATAGAGGAAAACCCTTCTACAAACCTCCTATAATATCCTTCTAGCCCCAGGAAGCTGCGAACTTCTGACGGTGTTGTAAGTCTCGGCCAATTCTTCACTGCACGATCTTTTGAGTGTCGACACTAATACCCTCGTCAGATATAACATGGCCAAGCCAGAATTCACACTTGGAGAGCTTAGCATATAACTTACGATCCTGAAGGGTCTGTAATACTATCCGCAAGTGGCCCACATGTTCTGCCTCAGAACGAGAATACACTAGAATATCATCAATGAATACGTTCATGAACACATCAAGATAGGTCCTGAATACACTACTCATGAGATCCATAAAAGATGTTGGGTTGTTAGCTTGAATGACATCACCAAGAACTCAAAGTGCCCATATCTTGTCCAGAAGGCCGTCTTTGGAATATCCTTCTCCTTAACCCTCATCTGATGATACCCTGAACTTAAGTCAATCTTGGAGAAATACTTGGCACCCTGGAGTTGTTCAAACAGGTCGTCAATCCTTGGAAGTGGATACTTTTTCTTTATAGTAAACTTATTCAACTGTCGATAATCAATACACATCCTTAACGACCCATCTTTCTTCAGCACGAACAAGACTAGCGCACCCCAAGGTGAAGTGCTAGGCCTAATGAATCCCTTATCCAGCAAGTCCTTCAACTGCGCCTTCAACTCTCGCAACTCTATCGGGCCATCCTCTATGGAGGGATAGAGATCGGTTGAGCGTCAGGCAACACATCAATGCTAAACTCAATCTCCCTTTTAGGAGGAAGGCCTAGGAGTTCATCCGGAAAAACATCTAGAAATTCATTGACCACAGGGATTGATTGTAGAGTAGGCGGCTTTGCCTCCACATCCCTAACGCAAATGAGATGATAAATGTAACATTTTAAGATCATCTTCCTTGCCTTAAGATAGGAAATAAACCTACCTTTCAGCGTAGCAATGTTCCCCTTCCATTCGATGATGGGTTCACCAGGAAACTGAAACCTAACCATTTTCGTACGACAATCAACATTTGCATAGCATGAGGCCAACCAGTTCATTCCCATTATCATATCAAAATAACCCATTTCTAACTCAAATAAATTTGCCGAGGTTTGACGACTACAAATCATCACTGTGCAACCTCTATATACCGTTCTAGAAATCTTAGAATCTCCTATCGGAGTGGATACCACAAGTGGTTTACTTATCAATTCAGGTTCAACGCCAAACTTATTAGCCAAAAAGGGTGTAACATGATAATGTAGATCCCAGATCAATCAACGCATATACATCATAAGAAAACACAGACAATATACCTGTAACAACATTCGGAGACGACTCAAGATCCTGTCGACCTACTAGAGCATAGGTTCGATTTTGATTACCACTTGAACTCGACACTGCACCTCTACCTCTACCACGACCTATCGACTACTAAAACCCTAGTGCTGGAGGTCAAACTGATGAGGAAGAACCAGACACAGATCCAGTTGGCTGAGCCACACCACCACCTCTTCTATTAGGACAATCCCGCATCATATGGCCAGGCTGTTCGCAAGAGTGGCACGCATCGGAACCTCAACGACATAGTCCAAAGTGGGCCTTGCCGCACTGATCACAACGAGGTGTTGGGGGTCTCGTCTGACAAGTATCCCTATGATACTGTGAGCTTGATGCCCGTGAACTCTGACCTGGACCAGAATAGGTAAATCGATCATACCGAGGCCTCTAAAACTGTGGAGGAGCACTAGCTATAGGTGGCGCCGAACTCCTCGAAGATGGGGGCCTGATACTACTTCTGAAGTCATCAGAATACCATACAAATCTTGCCCTCTTATGCTGGCCCCTATCATGCTCCCTATCTGCCCTTTGCTGGCGCTTACGATCCTCTAGTGTCTAGGCATAAGCCTGAATATGGGAAGTATCCATGCCCTCTACCAAGGAGGCTGTCTTGCACTCATTTATCAGATGTGGTCCCAACCCGTTCATAAATGGGTGTACCCTATCGCTCATCTCGTCCACCATATTGGGAGCATACCTTGCTAAAGAATCAAACTGCATACTATACTCTTGCACGCTCATATTAACCTGTCGAAGGTTTAAGAACTTATCAGCTCTAGCTCGTCGTATCTCAACTGGCAAGTAGTGACGAAAAAAGGCCTCAAAAAATTCCTTCCACACAGCTGGAAGAGCGTTCAGACCCCTAGATCTCTCCCAACTATCATACCAGAAAATCGCTAAATCCCGTAACTGATAAGAAGCCAACTCTACTACCTCCGTATCACTAGCATGCATAACCCATAGTGTGCGATGAACCTGATCAATAAATGTCTGCGGGTCCTCCTTGGGGTCTGATCCGGTAAACACTGGAGGGTCTAGATTAATAAAATCACGAACTCTCGCACTAACCGGTTTATCAGCTGCACCGGTATTCTGCCTCTGAGCCTGAGCAGCTACCAATCTAGTCAACAACTGCACTGCACTGCACATATCGTGGTTTGTAGTTCCAGATGGAGGAACTGGAGGTGCTGGGTCCCTCCTAATATCCTCTGGAGGAGACGGAGTAGATGAGGTGTGAGACAGAATCTCACTTTGGCTTGCTCTGGATCGAGGCACCTGACTGGTACCCTCTTCCGCAACTGTATCAAGTCGTCTACTAATCGCTTGCTTCCTAGTCAAAGGCATCGCTGAAATAAAACAAGGTGAATATTAGAGATGAACACTTACTACTCAACTCTACGCACGATCTAGATTCACGAAGAAGGTAACAACCCTAGATGTCATGTAGCCTCCTGATTATAAATGTGGCATGCTACACATCCATAACCAAGATTCTACTAGACACGGCTCATAGACAACCCCTAGGACAGACTTGCTCAGATACCAAGTTTGTCACGACCCAAACTGGAGGGTCATGACTAGCACCGGGGCCATACTTGCCGAGCACCAACGTACATTTTATCTAACCTTTCTTATTATCTATAAGGGCCGACGAGATCAACATAAATGGTAGACATGAATCATGAACAATCAACAATGACAGATAATAGCATGAACATACGTAACATGGGCCGACAAAGCTGCCATGAGAGACTATACAACAAAAATCAGCCGACAAGGTAATCCAAACTATACATGAGTCGACACCTGTCTATGAGCCTGTAAAGGAACATAAGTGCTGCAACATTGCTGGAACAAGGCCCCGATATACCCATAATGTCTATAACAAAAATGCATACCAAGACCACGGCAAGTCCGGAGAAGGGATCTCGCCAATAACTGCTGAACTGGGGAGCCTACTGTGGTGGAGGAGCTGCGTGTACCTGTCTATCAGGACCTGCAACACAACATGTAGCATCCACAAATAAAAGGGTCGTCAGTACGAATAAAGTACCAAGTATGTAAGGCAGGAAAGTATAAATAAGAACAATAATGTAAGCAGGGATAGAGAATATACAACTTCTAATATCAGAGTGCCTCTGAGGGCGACTGACATGAAATGCATGACATATATATATATATACTTTTAAAAACATACGCTTGGGCATCATCATCATCATATCATACCCGGCTGTAATAGGCGCGGTAAAAACGTACCCGGACATCACAAGGCTCGGTAGAATCGTACCCGGCCATGTGGAGCTCGGTAAAACCCAACTGATCAGTGGTTGCACAATAGATGTCCTACCCGGCCGACTACAGCGTGGCTCGGTAGAGTAAAATAGATACATATATATGATGCGTGCTGGACTCACTGGAATCACATTCTGAACCTTTCTGAGTGACGTATGGTCGGTATCCTCCGTATACGTTATTAGGACTAACTCTTCATCAAGAATCTTATAAGAATCAGGAAGTACCAACAACATTGATAACATAAGAATAAGAGAAGTAACATCAACATCGATAGTTCCATAAGAAGGGAAACAATGTAAGTACTGCTAGCTTCTAAGAGTGGAGCATCTTCGGAAGCTCGTTCATTACATCATGTACAATCGAAGTCATGCAAAAGAAGGAAAGGGATAGCCTCACATACCTTGTATATATTGCCCAAACTCAAGCTATGCAAATGTCACGACTCTTTAGTCTTCAATAAGAGAAAGGATACTATCGTTATCGTTTAAGCGTCGTAACTATTATGTATCGACTGCAACCTATTATATGACGAAATGGACATCACCTCCCCTATTTATATGACTTCCCACAAGTTAAAACAATCACCAAATAGTGCAAACAACATCAATAATAATCATATTGAGCCTCCCAAAATAGTCCACCAACCAATAACATTACTAACAAGCCTTTTGATATATATGTCACAAGTTCTAGCTTCAACGACTTAGTCGTAACTTGGATAATATTAACTACATGTAGGGTAAGAGGTTCCTTACCTTTAAACAGAAAAAACAACTCCAATTTGACCTTAATTGACCACGAAATATCCTTCCAATGCTGCCACAACAACAAGGAAGCGAAACTAGCAATCAATTAGGGTTTTTCGGCACTAGAATCACTTTGGAAGACTTCAAAATCACGTAGGGTTGATATTAAAAACTTGAGGGAGTATTTTATAGAACATAAACGACTTAAAACAACCTCCCACATGAGCTGAAACCACACAAAAATCAGCAACAACAAGATGAACAAGAAACTTACTAGCGCCACGGGATTCCCGACACTTGATTTGTGTTGCTTGCCCTTTGTTTGGGTCTTGGATCATGAGAGAACCTTGAGAAAGTGTTTTTAGGTGTCTAGGGTCTGAAGAGAATGAAAATAATGAGTTAAAACGGGGTTAAGTCATCTCATATATATCAATATATCTTAACCGCCTATGTGGACCTCGTAGAGAGTTGCTTGTGCAGTCTTGCAAAAACACGAATATCTCTCTACTCCGACATCGTATCGACGAACTATTTAATGCGTTGGAAACTAGACTCATAGAAATTCAATTTGGTGTTTATAGTACCCCATAATTCCATGTAAAGTGGTATAAAAGCTTAGTAACATTTGACCTAAAGTTTAAGTAAAAGTATGAACGTAAGTTGCGACAACTTTTGTCGACTTTTGGTTCATAACTCGTTTGACTTCAAGATTTATGATACAGATATTATATGATTCAAATACCTTATAACACGACCTCTTGGGACTATTAAGAACCTCTAGTTTTACCCGAAAGTACGGGTTACAACATCCTTGATTCGTTTATCTTCTAATATTTGTTAACCACTCTTATACAGCCTTGTATCATTTAAGACCAATAGGATTAACTTCTTATCATCTCAAAGATAATCTGTTCTCGGATTTACGTCGGCTAACTTACGGTGTGATCTAACATACGTGAATATGGGTTGTAATAATAATGGTACCCAATAAGCATCAAGCCTAACCTCGGTAGAGTAGTGACGAGGCCAGGTCAAGACACCAACTAGGACAAGAAAAATAAAGCAGAGTATGATATACACTAATAACGGAAAGCGAGGAAATAAATGATAACAAAAAAGTATAATAATGTAGACTAACACCATAATTTAAGGCAATAAAGGCAACAAGGAGTGAACACATGATATGAACAACAAGCAATCAAATACGGACAATTAGAAGTAAGACAAATGAAGAAATAACAAAATTGTTCAACCAACAAGCCTTTTAACAAAGAACGTACAACTAGAATCACAACCGAGGTACCGCACCTCACAATCTCATATCACAAGTCACAACCACAATCTTCCTTATATCACTGCGTGAGCCTTGCATTTATTTTGAAAAACATTTTTCCCGAAATAGCTACACGCGTTTTAGCCCCCTTATCTCACCGCGTGGCTTCAAGTAATTCCCTTACTAGCAACACGCGTATAAATCCCACCTTACCTCACCGCATACATATCAACCCCTATCCTTATACTACTGCATGTGTATCAATATCACAACACAATAACCAACTCGTACCAAACATGCCCATATGCCACAACACTTGCCAAAATCAACAATACCAATGTCACCATAACATATAGCCCACGGCACAACCACAATGTGAACAAGAATCTCAATATCAACAAATTAATGATAAATACTCAACGATGAAATATTTCTTAATAATCAACAACATCAACCTCAATTTGAACAAGAATCTCAATAACAACAAATGAATGAGAAATACTAAACGATGAAAGATATCTTAATAATCAAGAACATCAACCTCAGTGTGTCAATAGATTTCACAATTTCAACATCAATAACCCAACAAGAAGATATTCCCACGAACTGACAACTTCAAGTAAGAGTAATTCAACAATAAAAGAGGTGCATGACAATAAGAGAGGTAACAACATAAACTAAAGCATATAAGAGAAGATATAACAATAAAAGATAAAACATGTGCTAACAACGTCAATTAGAGCACGTGAGAGTAAATTTAACAATGGAAGATATAACATGTTACGGCAAATTCAATTAAATGCATGGAAAAAGTCCAAAAATCTAAACCGGTCAAGATACCACATACAAGCCCGTGTACACATACGTCACCTCATGTACACGCCTTTCTCATAGTTCAAATAATGCAATCAACCCAAATCTTAAGAGGTAGTTTCACCCACACAAAGTTAGACAAGATATTTACCTCAAACAAGCTAAATCAATACCCTAATAGGACTTTCCCGCGTAGATCCAACACGGGACGACCCGAATCTAGCAAAAATAACTCAATACCATAAATACAATATATAGGAAGCAATTCAAGATAATAAAGTTTCAATCATTAGGAAAATTGTACAAAAAACCCCAATCTTTCCCATATAAATCACCAACTAAATGATAAAAACAAATATGGATTCATGAATAATGAACAAATCCGAGTAAAAAACACTTACCCCAATCCAAACCTTGAAAATTCCCTCCAAAATTGCCCAAAACTGAGTTCTCTAACTCAAAAAGTAGGAAATGAAATAAAACCATTAATCTAGCCTATTTCTGCCCAGGCATTCTACATCTGCGGTCCAATAGTCGCATCTGCAAAACTAATCATCGCTGATATGGCTTCACTAAAGATTTAGCAATTTTCGCCTCTGTGGACCAAAAAACGCATCTGCGCTTTCGCTTCTGCAGACCCAAAGGCACATCTGCGCGTCTGCTTCTGCGTTCCATCAACCGCACATACGGTCCCTCAACACTCACCCAAATTCTGTTTTTGCGGACCAATCGCTGCTTCAGCGGTTGCACACCTGCGCCCTATTGTCCGCACCTCCGAACCCAGCTTTCCAAGCCCAAACTCGCACGTGCGGCCATTCAAGCGCTTCTGCGGCATTGCACCTACGGTCCAAATAGCGTAGGTACGAAAGCACCAGACCTTAGCAGTTCAGCAATTCCTTCTGAGTCTCCAATCGATCCGAACTCAATCTGAAACACACCAGGGGCCCTCGGGGCCCCATTCAAACATACATCAAGTCCCAAAACACAACATGAACCTTCTCAACACGAACCTACTCGAGACCTTAATCACACCAAACAACATCAAAACTACGAATCGCACCCCAATTCAAGCCTAATGAACTAATGAACATTCAACTTCTAAAACTAATGTCGAATCATATCAAACCAGTTCCGAATGGGCTCAAACTTTGCATGCAAGTCTCAAATGACACAATGGACTTACACCAACTCCCAAAACAAAAATCTGAAATAGTTATCAATAAAGTCAACCCTCGGTCAAACCTATCAACTTTCCAAGCCTTCAATTACCAACTTTTGCCAAACAGCACCAAATCAACCTACGGACCTCCAATTCCATATCCGGACATATACCTAAGTCCAAAATCACCATACAAAGCTATTGGAACCATGAAAACTCCATTCCGGAGTCGTCTACACAAAATTTAAACTCCGGTCAATTCTTCCAACTTAGGCTTCTAACTTTGAGACTAAGTGTCCCAATTTACCTCGAAACATTCTCGAAGCCAATCCAACCACCCCGACATGTCACATAACCACAAATGAACACAGAAGAGGCAATAAATAGGGGAAGGGGGCTACAATATACAAATCGATCGGCCAGGTCGTTACATTCTCCCCTCTTAAAATAAGCATCGAACGATGATAGAAACGTACCTTAAGTGCTAAAAAGGTGAGGATAACGGCTACGCATATCATGCTCGGTCTTCCAAGTCGCCTCCTTGACCAGTTGACCTCTCCACTGAACCTTCACTGAAGCAATATTCTTTGACCTCAACTTCCGGACTGTCTGTCCACTATAGCTACCAGCTCCTCAACGTAAGTCAAATTCTTATCCAATTGGACTGAGCTGAAATCTAATACATGAGACAGATCACCAAAATACTTCCGGAGCATGGAAACATAGAACACTAGGTGAACTGCCGATAGGCTGGGTGGAAATGCAAGTCTGTAGGCTACCTCACCAACTCTCTCAAGGATCTCAAAAGGACCAATATACCTAGGGGTCAACTTGCCCTTTCTTCCTGAACCTCATCACACCTTTCATAGGTGAAACCCAAAGCAAAACCCTCTCCCTCACTATAAATGCTACATCACGAACCTTCTGATTAGCATCACTCTTCTACCTAGACTGTGTTGTGCGAAGTTGATCCTGAATCAACTTGACTTTCTCCAAGGCATCCCGAACCAGATCAGTGCCCAACAACCTAGCCTCCCCCTACTCAAACCAACCAACTGGAGAACGACACGGCCTCCCATATAAGGCCTTATGAGGAGCCATCTGAATGCTTGATTGGTAGTTGTTATTATAAATAAACTCTGCAAGTGGTAGACATTGATCCTTTGAACCCCCGAAATTCATAACACAGGCTCGTAGCATATCCTCTAAGATCTGAATAGTGCACTCGGACTGCCCGTTTGTCTGGGGGTGAAATGTTATACTCAACTCAACCCGTGTGCGTAACTCACGTTGCACGACTCTCTAGAAATGTGATGTAAACTGCTTGCCTCGATCGAAGATAATGGACACCGGCACACCATGAAAACGAACATTTTCACGAATATAGATCTGAGCCAGCTGCTCTGAAGAATAGGTAGTCACCACCGAAAATGTGCAGACTTGGTCAGTCTATCTACAATAACCCACACTGCGTCGAATTTCTTCAAAGTTCGTGGGAGACTAGTAACGAAATCTATGGTAACATGCTCCCATTTCCACTTGGGAATCTCAAGTCTCTAAAGCAAACTGCTCGGCCTCTGATGCTCATACTTCACCTGCCGACAATTCAAGCAACAAGCCACATACTCCAATATTTCTTTCTTCTTTCTTCTCCACCAATAGTGTTGCTTCAAATCCTGATACGTCTTAGCAGCACTTGGATGAATTGAATACTGCAAATTGTGGGCCTGCTCAAGGATTAACTCACTCAACCCATCCACGTTGGGTATACATAACCGACCCTGCATCCGCAACACCCCATCATTTTCGATAGAAACCTCCTTGGCATCATCGTGCTGCACTGTGTCCTTAAGGACAAGCAAATAGGTATCGTCATACTAACGCACTCTGATGCCCTCATACAAAGAAGACCGAGAAACCACGCAAGCAAGAACTCGACTAGGCTCTGAAATATCTAACCTCACAAACTGATTGGCCAATGCTTGAACATCCAATGCTAGTGGTCTCTCAACAACTAGAATATGTGCAAGGTTACCCATACTCTCAGCCCGTCTACTCAAGGCATCGGCCACCATATTGGCCTTTCCGGGATGATACAAAATGGTGATATCGTAGTCTTTTAACAGCTCTAGCCCCGTCTGCTGCCTCAACATTAGATCCTTTTGCATAGATAAGTGTTGTAAACTCCGATGATCTATGAATACTTCACAAGACACGCCGTAAAGATAGTGCCTCCAAACCTTCAATGTGTGAACAATAGCTACCAATTCTAGATCATGAAAGGGGTAGTTCTTCTCATGGGGTTTCAACTGACGCGAAGCATAAGCAATCACCCTACCCTCCTAAATCAAGACACACCCAATACCAATACGCGAAGTATTATAATAAACTGTATATGAACCCGATGCTGAAGGCAAAACTAGAACTGGAGTTGTGGTCAAGTCAGTCTTGAGCTTCTGAAAGCTCTCCTTACACTCATCGGGCCACCTGAATGGAGCACCCTTCTGGGTCAATTGGGTCAAAGGTACAGCAATGGACAAAAATCCCTCCACAAAACAGCGATAATATTCAGCCAAACCAAGAAAACTTTGGATCTCGATAGTAGAAGATGGTCTGGGCAAACTCTGAACAGCCTCCACCTTCTTCGGATCCACCCTCATCCCCTCACTAGAAACCACATGACCCAAAAATGCCACTTAATCAAGCCAAAACTCACACTTGGAGAATTTTGCATACAATTTCTTCTCCATCAAGGTCTGGCACGATCCTCAAATGTTGCTCATGCTCCAACCGGCTCCGAGAATATACCAGGATCTCGTCAAAGAACAATATGAAGAATGAATAAAGATATGGCTGGAATACACTGTTCATGAAGTGCATAAATGTTGCTGGGGTGTTGGTCTGCCCAAATGAAATCACTAGAAACTCGTAGTGACCATACCAAGTCCAAAAAGTAGTTTTCAGGATATTCGGATCCTGAATCTTTGGCTGATGATACCTTGAACTCAAATCAATCTTCGAGAACACTCTGGCACCCTGAAGCTGGTCAAACAAGTCATCAATGCACGGTAATGGGTTCCTGTTCTTCACTGTAACTTTTTTCAACTACCTATAATCAATACACATCCGCATAGAGCTGTCTTTTTTCTTCACAAATAGAACTGGAGCACCCCAAGGTGAAACACTCGGCCTGATGAAACCCTTATCAAGCAATTCCTGAAGTTGTTCCTTTAATTCCTTCAACGCCACTGGTGCCATGCGATATGATGGATTAGAGATGGGCAAAATTTCGAAGTACCTAAGTGTAAAGCCCAGTAAAATTTTGCAAAAGAAAGTAATGTTTCGTGGTGCCGAATTGGTTTTACGTGTTGAGCAATGGCCGGAAAGTAAAGGAAAAGTTTTGGCAGAAAAGTGCATTTCTGCGGTCTACTATGCGACCGCAGAATCACTCTGCGGACGGCATAATGACCGTAGAGTGAGACAGTTAATGGGGTTAGTTGGAAGCAATTATGTGGTCGACTATGTGACCGCATAACTGTTATGCGGTGCACTATGCGACCGCAGAACAGTTATGCGGACCGCAGACTCAGGAAGATTTTTGGTCATTTTAGACACCAATTATGCGACCGATATGCGGTCCGCATAACCATTATGCGGTCGCATATGCGACCGCAGAACCTGTTCCGGAGCTTCATTTTTGGGTTTTTAAAACCCGACCCTACTTCATTAAATACACGTTTTGGGCCATTTTTGAGATATAATCTGACATTTTAGAGTGAGAGAGAGTGCCCTAGAATGAGAAGGTGTTCTTCAATAATTGTTCTTCAATTCTTGCTCAAGTTTTGGAAGATTAAGAAGGTAAGCTCACTAGGTCTTCATCCTAGAGGTAAGATTCTACACCCTAAACCCTAATTTCGAAATCATCTTAAAATGGGTAATTAGCAAGATAATATTTGGGCATGAGAGTTGATTATTTTACATGCATGTGATATCAAGGGGTGTAGGAAGATTGTTGAACTAAGCATGGTAAATTTTGGGTTGTGGGATGATGAAATCCTCCATAAAAAGGGCCTTGAAACCTTGTGCAAACCTAGTGTTTGATAAAATGCTCAAATGAGCTAGAACCATGATCATCTTCCTAATTTTGATTTAATTTGTTATATTTCTAAAATAGATTGAAGTTGCTAAGAATTCCGGAATGTTTTAGAGTTTAAAGAAGCTCAATTGAGGTATGTTGGCTAAAATCTTCTCTTAGAATTAAATTACATGATGTTCATGAAAAATATGTAAGTCCCGAGTGGTTCATTATAAAATTGGCTATTCCGAGTAAGATTGGGTTGAACGATATATATATATTCGACAAGTATCTCAAATGCTTTATTCATATTATGTTATCAATTGAGGATGTGTTAAAATATGGTTGTGCATTAATAATGTTTCGACTTCAAGTCAAGTTCAAACGAAGTCTATTATGCCAAATTTTGTGGAATATCTCTATGTGCCTTAGACTCTAAATTGCTCACATGTGTACTACACACCTTGATTTAAATTGTATTTGTTGTTGATGATGATGATGATATTTGAAATTGAAAAGGTGAGCAGGAAATACTGAATATGGCCAACGTGCCGAGATTGATCTTATAGTTATGGCCATTATTGCCAATGAAATGAAAAGATGTGAAAGTAATATGAAATGCGATGATTGATATAAAAAGGTTGATGTCTCAAATAAGACAACCTAGCTGATCGGGTCGTGATCGGACACCATGCCGCACACATGGTGGTGATTATGCTGGAAATTGTAATTGAAATGGTAATTGTGGTTGATGTCCCTAATGGATAGCCTAGCCGATCGGGTCGTGATCGGACTCCGTGTTAAAGACGGTGGTATTGATATTGAGAGAAATTGTGGTTGATTTCTCTAATGAGATATCATAGCCTATCGGGTCGTGATCGGACTCTGTGCTAAAAGTACGGTGGTACTGGTTATTGTGAATAATGGTATTGTGAATAATAGTATTGTGGACAATGGTATATCGATACTAAACATTTCCCAATGTGAGATATGGAAATTTATTTGAACAGTGTCTTGATCCTAAATTGAGGTTTGATGTTGATTAAAGCTTCCTTTGATATTATGATAATCTTGTTTGTATTATTTGTCATTCTATTGAGAGGATGTTTAGTTATACATACTAGTGCTATTCGACAGTACTAATGTCCTTTTTGCCGGGGGCGCTGCATCTTTCAATGGATGCAAGTGGTTCCACAGCAGGAGATATTGATCAGTGATAGCAGTGCACCTTCTTCCCAGCTGACTTGGTGACCCCCACTTCATTCCGGGGTCATGAATCTTTTGTACTTTATGTATTCTGTTCGAGGTATATCCGGGGCCTTGTTGCCGGCATTATCATTGCACTCTTATTTATCTATAGAGGCTGCGTAGACATAGTGTGGTTTGTGTATTGGTGCTGGGGAAGACAAGCTATGCTATGTTGTGGTTGTATTACTTGTCCATTTGAGACTTTAAAAATGATGAAACTTATGGTAAGAAATTGGTAATTGCAGACATGAGCACTTTATTGTTTAATTAAGGGAAACATATATTCTCTTTATTCATGAATGAGTTTGGGTAGAAGGAATCTAACAGGCTTGCTCGGTTGGGTTCACTCGGTCGAGCGCTGGTCGCGCTCCCCGATTTTGGGGCGTGAGAGATGGAATAGAAATGGGCTGAGTGTCTGGCACCAAGTCAATACTAAAATGGATATCCCTCTCGGGCAGCAAGCCTGGTAGGTCTGTTGGGAACACATTTGGGAAGTCTCTCACAACCGGAGCTGGCTCAACGGTAGGAGTATCATCACTGACATCCATCACAAGGGCTAGATATGCTTCACGCCCCTTCTCAACCATCTGATGTGCCTTCAGAAAGGACACAAACCTGCGTAATAGGGAGAAAGCCAATCCATGCCTAAGATCACGTCAAAGTCCACCATACTAAGTAGCAATAGATCAGCTCTGGTCTCATAACCACCAATGATGACTAAACATGACCGATAAACACGGTCTACAACAGTAGAATCTCTCACAAACATGGACACACATACACATACAAAAGCACTCAAATAATCACGGGATATATCCAAATACGGGGCAAAGTAAGATGACACATATGAATAAGTGGAACCCAGATCAAATAAGACTGATGCATCCCTATGACAGACCGGAACAATACTTATGATAATAGCATCTGATGCAACCGCCTCCGTCCTGCCAGGAAAAACATAGAAACGAGCCTTCCCCCCTCTAGGGCAACCTCTACCCACCTAACCTCCACCCCTAGCTAGTGGTGCAGGTGGAGTGGCAACTGGAGCAACCATGGCCTGTGAACCCTGTAGAATCTGTGGAGCCTGTATTGTCTGTGGAGGTGCACCCCTCCTAAGTCTGTGGCAGTCCCTCACCATATGTCTGGTTTATACCACACTTAAAACAAGCTCTCGGTGGGCGTGACTGCTGAAACTGACTCTAGCCTGTTCGTCTATACTAACCGCTGAGGGCACCCTGTGCAGGAGGTGCACTGGACAATGGCTGAGCAAAATGGGAAATCGGAGACCTCATAATAGCCGGAGCCCCGCTAGTAGCTGGAAGTGTTGAATGAACTTGGTGGCTTACATAGCTGTTTCCATGACGAGCTGCAATCAGAGCGCGGGCACACTATATCCTCCAGAAACTCGAGGCCTCTTGGCCTCCTTGTCTTCTCTCTCTCTCGGCCCCGCATACCCTCCAGCCTCCACGCGATCTCTACCACCTGCTGAAATGAAGTATCCGTCTACAACTCTCAAGCGATGATGAATCTAAGACCACAACAGAGCCCCTCGACGAATATGCGGACTCGCTCTCTGACTGTAGAAACCAAGGCAGGTGCATGTCGGAAAAACTCACTGAATCTGATAGCATACTCTGACACTAACATAGTCCTGTGACGCAGCTGCTCAAACTCTATGCACCCTGCATCCCGAAGGGTCTGGGGAAATAACTCTCTCAAAAATATCTCTGAAAACTGAGCCCAAGTGAGTGGGGCTGCATCAGCTGGCCTATCCTTCTCGTAAGCCTGCCACCACCTTTACGCTGCGTCTGACAGCTGAAATGTGGTAAAAGCAACTCCGCTTACCTCAACAATACCCATGGTGTAGAGAATGCGGTGGTATTTCTCTAGAAAATCATACGCATCCTCAGTAGTTGTGCCGCTAAAAGTAGGAGGATCATAATTATTGAACCTCTCAAGTCTCCCCTGCTCCTCCTCAGATGTCTCTGGCCTGACCTTAGACTGAACCGATATAACGGGCTATGCTGGCATGACACCCAGGACCTGACCAATGTGGAGTTGCTGGTCTGGGGTATGGGCTGCAGGAGTCTAAGCTCCTCTCTCAGCCTGAGATGTAGCTAGTGCAAGGGGAATCAATCTTGCCTGAGCTAGAGTGCCGAACGTGCTCAAGAACTGTGCTAGGGTCTCCTGAAGTCCAGAGAAAGTAAACCGCACCTCAGGTGCCTGTCCCCCAATCAAATCTACTGGTGGCTCCTCAATCAATGCCCCTCCTCGCCCTTTGCCTCGGCCCTGGCCTCGTGCGGCTCTTGCAGGGGGTGCGGGTGTCTGATCCTCTGATCCAGCAGTGCGTGTCCTCACCCTCTATGAGAGGATAGAAAGACAAACACTCAGATTTTGAAATCAACAAATTTGCACGATAAGGAATCAAAGAAGCAGAATTTTCTAAAAGTTATGTAGCCTCTCAAAGATAAGTACAAACGTCTCAGTACCGATCCGCAAGATTCTACTAAATATTCTTATGACTTGTAACACTTGTGAACCTAGATCTCTGATACCAACTTGTCACAATCCCAAAATCCCACCTGAGGTAGTCGTGATGGTACCTAGTCTTTAAGTCTAGGAAAGCCTAATATTCATTGATAGCTTAACAGGGAAAAAAAGTTAGGATAGTAAAATAAATCGATAAAGCCTATAATAACTCCAAAACAAAACATCAGTAACAAAATCCCCATAACCAGTGAAACTGACTCATAAGCTCTACATAAATGTACTATAATATCTAATACAACACTATTTGATTATAGGATAAACAGTAGTAAAGGAAATAACATAAGGTGACTCTAGGGCCTGCGAGCATCGAGTAGGTATACCTTGAAATATTCGAAAAATATTTGAATAATCACTAGCGACCGACACGAGCAGATGCACCTAGATCTGTGCAAAATGTGCAGAAGCATAGCATGAGTATACCATAATGGTACCCTATAAGTATCAAGCCTAACCTCGGTAGAGTAGTGACGAGGCCAGGTCAAGACGTCTACTAAGACAAGAAAAACATAGCAGAGTATGATATGGACTAATAACGGAAAGCGAGGAAATGAATGATAACAAAACATTACAATAATGTAGACTAACAACAGAATTTAAGGTAATAAAGGCAACAAGGAGTGAACACATTATATGAACAACAAGTAATCAAATACGGACAATTACAAGTCAGACAAATGAAGAAATAACAAAATTTTTCAACCAACAAGCCTTTAACATAGAACGTACAACTAGAATCACAATCGAGGTACCAAACCTCACAATCTCATTTCACAAGTCACAATCACAATCTTCCTTATATTACCACGTCAGCCTTGCATTTATTTTGAAAAATATTTTTCCCGAAATAGCTACACATGTTTTCACCCCCTTATTTCACTGTGTGGCTTCAAGTAATTCCCTTACTAGCAGCACGCGTATAAATCCCACCTTATCTCATTGAATGTGTATCAACCCCTATCCTTATACCACCGCATGCATATCAATGTCAAAACACAATAATCAACTAGCACCAAATGTGCCAATATGCCATAACACTTGCCAAAATCAACAATACTAATGTCACCACAACATATAGCCCACGGCTCAAGCACAATGTGAACAAGAATCTCAATAACAACAAATGAATGAGAAAACGAGGAAAGATATCTTAATAATTAACAACTTCAACCTCAATGTGTCAATAGATTTCACAACTTCAACAGTAATAACCCAACAAGAAGATATTCCTACGAAATGACAACTTCAAGTAAGAGTAATTCGACAGTAAAAGAGATGCAGGACAATATGAGAGGTAACAACTTCAACTAAATCATATAAGAGCAAATATAACAATAAAAGATAAAACATGTGCTAAAAATATTAATTAAAGCATGTGAGAGTAAATTTAACAGTGGAAGATATAACATGTTATGGCAAATTCAATTAAATATATGGAAGAAGTCCAAAAGTCTAAACATGTCAAGATACCACATATAAGCCCATTAGAGCCGTCAAAATGGGCTTGGCTCGCGAGGCCAGCCCAACCCAAGGGTTGGGTTAGGATTTTTTGAGCCCATTTAAATGCGGCTTATAAGCCCAATCCAAGTCAGCCTGCTAGCCATTGAGGCTTGACCGAGGCTGGGTTTGGGCCGGTCCGTGGGCCAAAATTAATTATATTTAAATTTAAATATTTAATATTTAAAATAGTAAAAGCTAACAAAAAACTATTAACTATAATCCCTATTTCCCAATCATAGATTGCTCATTTACCCTTCCATATCAACTAGAATTTAGGATTTTGATAATTTAGCATGAGAAGATTAGTTTTTCTTTTACTTAATTAATAACGAACTAGAAAAGTTTTAAATGGTCAATAATAATTTTTTTCTTCAAAAGAAATATTACTTTAAGTGGCCAACGATAATTTTTCTTCAAAGAAAATATTACTTTAAGTGATCAATGATCAGTTTGGATTACTTTAATATATTATTAATAATTAAACTGCTCTTCAGTATAGAAAAGTTCAATTTTTAATACCCAAAAAGATTGACAACACTAGCAATTTTCATAGATTTTAAACATTTTATGGACTATAATGATAAAATCAATAAATTGTTTTTATACTAAATTAAAAAACCTCAACATGAAAGAAAAGTATTCAAAAAATATTCATGCAACGTTAAAAAAGAAGAGCTAGAGACATAGTGAATTTGCATTTCAATTACGAGATTCCTTGTTAACTATCAAGCTTCTGTACGCTCTAAGCAAACAAAAGTTGTTTACATAAATAAGCGACTATGTCACGAAGAAATATTTAAAGATTTGAAAAAACAAATTCTAAAAAAATTGAAGGGCCGGCCTGCCTTAGCCCGCGGCCCTCTTAGGGCCTGGTTGGACTTGCCATTTTAAAGCCAATTCATATGGTGGGCTGGCCCGTCCTAGTCCACCAAATTTAAAAGCCCTCTAGGCTTGGGCTGGGTTGGGCTGGCTGGCCCGTTTTGACAGCTCTAAAGTCTGTGTATACATTCGTCACCTCGTGTACACGCCTTTCACATAGTTCAAATAGCACAATCAACCCAAATCCTAAGGGGTAGTATCCCCTACACAAAGTTAGACAAGATACATACTTCAAACAAGCTAAATCAATCCCCTAGTAGGCCTTTCACGCGTATATCCAATGTCGGACGGCCCGAATTTAGCCAAAATAACTCAATACCATAAGTACAAGCTATTGGAAGCAATTTCGGGTAATAAAATTTCAATCTTTAATGAAAATCAAAAAGTCAACCCTGAGCCCGCACCTCGAAACTTGGCCAAACTTACAAATTCTGAACACCCATTCCGATACGAGTCCAACCATACCAAAATTATTCAATTTCGACCTTCAAATCTCCAATTTATAGTTTAGGAAAATTTTACAAAAATCCCTAATTTCTCCCATACAAATCACTAATTAAATGATAAAAACAAAGATGGATTCATGAATAATGAATAAATCCGAATCAAAAATACTTACATCCAGACCTTGAAAAATCCCTCCAAAATCGCACAAAACCAAGCTCTCTAACTCAAAAAGTGAGAAATGAAATAAAACCCTCGATCTAGCCTATTTCTGCCCAGACATTCTGCATCTCGGTCCAATAGTCGCATCTGCGACTCCGCATCTATAGAAATATCATCGCAGATGCGGCTTCACTAAAGACTCAACAACTTTCGCTTCTACAGACCATAAGGCAAATATGCGCTTTCGCTTCTCTAGACCCAAAGGCGCATCTGCGCGTCCACTTTTGCGTGCCATCAACCGCACCTGCGGTCCCTCAACACTCACCCAAATTCCGCTTCTGCGGACCAATCACCCCTTTTACGGTTGTGCACCTGCGCACTATTGTCCGCACATGCGGATCCAGCTTCCCAAGCCCAAACTCGCACTTGCGGCCATGCAGCCGCTTCTACGGCGCCGCACCTGCAGCCCAAATAGCGCAGGTGCAAAAGCACCGGACTTCAACAGTTCAGCAATTCCTTCTAAGTCTCCAATCGATCCGAACTCAATTTGAAACACACTCGGGGCCCCCAGGACCCTGTCCGAACATACCATCAAGTCCCAAAACACAACACGAACCTACTCGGGGCCTTAAATCACACCAAACAATATCAAAACTATAAATCGCATCCCAATTCAAGCCTAATGAACTAATGAACATTCAACTTCTAAAACTAATGTCGAATCATATCAAACCAACTCCGAATGGGTTGAAATTTTGCATGCAAGTCACAATTGATACAACAGACCTATACCAACTCCCGAAACCAAAATCCGAACCCAATATCAAGAAAGTCAACCCTCAGTCAAACCTATCAACTTTTCAACTTTCACCAAAAAGCACCAAATCAACCTACGAACCTCCAATTCAACATCCGTACATACGCCAAAGTCCAAAATCACCATACGAAGCTATTAGAACCATCAAAACTCCATTTCGAATTCGTCTACACAAAAGATAAACTCTAGTCTCTTCCAACTTTGAGACTAAGTATCCCAATTCACCGCGAAACATTCCCAAAGCCAATCCAACCACCAAGGCAAGTGACATAGCCACAAATGAACACAAAAGAGGCAATAAATAGGGGAATGGGGCTACAATATACTAAATTATCGGCCGGGCCATTACATTATCCCCCTCTTAAAACAAACGTTGAACAAGGAAAGAGATGTACCTGAAGTGCTGAAAAGGTGAGGATAACGACTACGCATATCATGCTCGGTCTCCCAAGTAGCCTCCTCGACCAGTTGACCTATTTACTGAACCTTCACTGAAGTAATGTTCTTTGACCTCAACTTCCGGACTACCTGTCCAATATAGCCACCAGCTCCTCAACATAAGTAAAATATTTGTCCAATTGGACTGAGCTGAAATCTAATACATGAGACGGATCACCAAAATACTTCCGGAACATGGAAACATAACACCGGGTGAACTACCAATAGGTTAGGTGGCAATGCAAGTCTGTAGGCCACCTCACTAACTCTCTCAAGGATTTCAAAAGGACCAATATGCCTAAGGCTCAACTTGTCGTTCTTCCCAAACCTCATCACACCTTTCATGGGTGAAACCCAAAGCAAAACCCTCTCTCCCACCATAAATGCTACATCATGAATCTTTTGATCATCGTAGCTCTTCTGCCTAGACAGTGTTGTACGAAGCTAATACTGAATCAACTTGACTTTCTCCAAGGCATCCCGAACCAGATCAGTGCCCAACAACCTAGCCTCCCCAGGCTTAAACCAACCAATTAGATAACAACACCGTCTCCCATATATGGCCTCATAATGAGCCATCTGAATGCTTGATTGGTAGTTGTTATTGTAGGTGAACTCTGCAAGTAGTAGAAATTGTTCCCATGAACCCCCTAAATCCATAACAAGGGCACATAGCATATCCTCTAAGATCTGAATGGTGCGCTGGGACTGCCCATCTGTCTAGGGTGAAATGATGTACTTAACTCAACCCGTGTGCCTAACTCACGCTGCACTACTCTCTAGAAATGTGATGTAAACTGCGTGCCTCGATCGGATATAAAAGACATCGGCACCCTATGAAGACGAACAATCTCACATATATAGATGTAAGACAACTGCTCTGAAGAATAGGTAGTCACCACCGGAATGAAATGTAAAAACTTGGTTAGTCTATCTACAATAACCCACGCTGCGTCGAATTTCTTCAAAGTCCGTGGGAGGCTAACAACGAAATCCATCGTAACATCTGGACATACGCCTATGTCCAAAATCACCATACGAAGCTATTGGAACCATCAAAACTCCATCCCAGAGTCGTTTACACAAAAATAAAACTCCAGTCAACTCTTCCATCTTAGGCTTCCAACTTTGAGACTAAGTGTCCCAATTCACCCCGAAACATTCCCGAAGCCAATCCAACCACCCCCGTAAGTCACATAACCACAGATGAACATAAAAGAGGCAATAAATAGGGGAACATGGCTACAATATACAAAACAACTGGCTGGGTCATTACAAAGAAAGAGTGATTGAAGATGTAGAGATGTGTGTGATTGTGGAGGGAATTGAGTATGGTGGGATATGTGTGTGTTGTGAGGAGAGTTTGGGGTTCTTGAGTGACATAGAGGCATGGGGCAGAGAATGTTGGGTGTAGGGGGTTTTAAACGGATGCGTGTGTGTTTAAAAAGAAAAAGAGGAAAAAATACTTACCGGCCTCGCGAGCTGGGATGCGAGGTGTACCACACGATAGGTCTCGTGCTGCAAGGCTGGAGGTCAAGATGGGAGGGCATGAGACAGGGGCTATGGCGAGCTGAAGCTCTCGCGCTTGGCATTGTGTAGCTAGGCTTGGGGAGAGGGGAGGGGGTCACATCGCCAGGCTTATAGCGAGAAATTGCTCGTGCCTGGCTTGTCCAAGCCATCTCTATGGCGAGGCTAGGACCTTGCTAGGCATTCTCCGAGGTGCGATTATGTGATTTTTCACTCCGTTATTTACTCCTTTATGTGTTTTTAACTCCTAATTTTGCTCCCGATCAAATCCTTCAATTGTATCATGCCCACACCTATTAAAACAACAAAAATGTATATAAGATCAACTCATTAGTACCCCAAAATCAAAAACAAAAATAAAACTAAGCCAAACTACTCTATGAATTGGGTTGCCTCCCAACGAGCACCTTAGTTAACGTCATGGCATGACGAATACAACATCACCATGGCTTGCCTCCCACGAAGCGCCTGATTTAACATTGTGGCACGACGCAAAGTGTTCCTTCAAGCATCTACCAAGTCAATCGAGGTTTTGTGATGATGAATTTCACCACCCCAATAATATTTAACTCTTTGCCTAATTACCAAGAATGTGACACCATTTTCAGGATCCCGAAGTTCGACAGCTCTATTCTTTGTAGCACGCACTACATCAAATGGACCCGACCATCTAGACTAAAGCTTTCTAGGGAAGAGCTTCAACCTCGAAGTGAACAAGAGAAATGCTTGACCTGACTCAAACTCACGATGAATAATGTGTTTGTCATTCCATTTCTTTGTCTTCTCTTTATACAACTTTGCATTCTCATATGTGTGCAACCGAAACCCTAAAGCTCATTGAGTTGCTACATTCTTTTTTCCCCTGCTAGATCCATATCAAAGTTGAGCTTCTTGATTTCCCAATATGCCTTTTTCTCGATCTCAAACGGGTAAGTGACACACCTTTCCATAAATCAACCTATACGGTGAAGTGCCAATTGGAGTCTTATATGTAGTCGGATATGCCCATAGAGCGTCATCTAGCTTGAGAGCACAATCCTTCCTACTTGCCTTTACTGTTTTCTAAAAAATTTACTTCACCTCCCTATTCGAAACCTCAACTTGGCCACTAGTTTGCGGATGATAAGCTGTTGCAACCTTGTGTTTTACCCCATACTTAGCCAAGAGGTTTCCCAATATTATTTTTTTTAAAATGAGTAACCCCATCACTATTCAAAGTACTTGGAGTCCCGAATCTCGTAAAAATATTCTTCTTCATAAAGTTCACCATAACTTTATCATCATTTGTAGTCAAAGCCACGACCTCTACCCACTTCGACAGATAATCAACCGCTATCAAGATGTACATGTGAACATTAGAAGATGAAAATGGCCCCATGAAGTCGATTTCCCATACATCGAAGATTTTGACCTCAAGTATGCCTTTCAAAGGCATCTCATGCCTCTTTGAAATTCTAACTGTTCTTTGGCACCTATCACATCTTTTCACAAAAGCATGTTGATCTTTAAATAGTGTAGCGAATAGAACTATGACTGCAACACCTTAGCATATGTTTTGTCTCTACCATGGTGCCTTCAATATGGCGATGCATGACAATCATGCAAAATCGGTTCCATCTCCTCCTCAAGAACACAATGGCGCACCAGCTGATCTACATAATGCTTAAACAAAAATGGCTCATCCCATAAATAAAATCTAACGTCTCAAATGAACCTTCTCTTACCATCCGGTGACAACTCTAGAACCATCACCCCACTTACAATAAAGTTTACATAGTCAGTGTACAATGGGGATGCTCCAGTCATAATGGCTAACAATTGTTCACCGGGAAAGCTTTCCTTGATCTCACCTTCATCATCAACATGTGCGCACGTTTCGAAGCACGACAAATGGTCGGCCACCTCAAATTCTTACAATTAAAGAACCCAATGAATTAGTCTAGTCTTAGCATCCTTTTTCTTAAACAAGTACCTAATAGCTACATGGTCCATGTAGATGATGACTTTAGTTCCCACCAAGTTGGCTCCAAATTTGTCAAACACCCTTACTACCGTCACCCCACTTACAATAAAGCTTACATAGTCAGTGTACAATGGGGATGCTCCAGTCATAATGGCTAATAACTGTTCACCGAGAAAGCTTTCCTTGATCTCACCTTCATCATCAACATGTGCGCGAGTTTCGAAGCACGACAGGTGGTCGACCACCTGATTTTCGATCCCCTTTCGATCTCTGATTTCCATATCAAATTTCTGCAATAGAAGAACCCAAAGAATTAGTCTAGGTTTAGCATCCTTTTTCTTAAACAAGTACCTAATAGCTGTATGGTCCATGTAGATGATGACTTTAGTTCCCACCAAGTAGGCTCCAAATTTTTCAAACATCCTTACTATCGCTAGCAACTCCTTCTCTGTAACTGTATAATTTATCTGTGCTAGATTCAGCATTTTGCTAGCTTAGTAAATTGACTGGAACACTTTTTTTTTCCTTTGTCCAAAAACGTAGCCAATTTCCATGTCACTAGAATCACACACTATCTCAAAAGGCTTTCCCCAATCCGGGGTTGTGATAATTTGGGCAGTCACTAATCTCTTTTTCATATCCTCAAAAGCTTTCAAGCATCCATCGTCAAACTTTAAAGGAGTTTCCTTTTCAAGCAACTTATACATGGGAGTAAAAATCATAGAGAAATCTTTAATTAATCTATGATAGAAATCTACGTGAACCAAAAAGCTTCTGATTCCTTTGACAGAAACTAGAGGTGTTTTGTTGATTGCCTCCCCTTTTGACTTGTCCACCTCCAAACCATCTTTAGACCCTTGTGCCCAAGCACAATCCCTTCTCGTACCATAGAATGGTACTTTTCCCAATTTAGCACCAAGTTCGTCTCTTCACACCTAGCAAGCACTTTACTCAAATTCGTTAAGCATTTATCAAAATATGATCCAAAGACCAAAAAGTCATCCATAAATACTTCAAAAACAAATTCTACCATATAAGTAAAGATTGGCATCATACACCTTTGAAAAGTCCCAAGTGCATTGCACAACCCAAATGGCATTCTTTTAAAAGTATATGTGCCATAAGGACAAGTGAAAGTGGTCTTCTCTTGGTCCTTCAGTGCCATTACTATTTGATTATAGCCAGAATATCTATCAAGAAAACAAAAATAGTCCTGTCCGGCTAGCCTATCCATAATTTGGTCAACAAAGGGAAGGGGAAAGTGATCCTTTCTAGTGGCATTATTCAATTTTCGGTAGTCTATGAAAATTCTTCAACCTGTGACAGTTCTAGTTGAAATTAATTCATTATGCTCATTCACCACCACTGTCATTCCACCCTATTTAGGTACACATTGTATGGGGCTCGCCCACTTGCTATCAGAAATGGGAAATATAATACCTACATCGAGCCACTTTATGACCTTTTTTTATTACCACTTCTTTCATGACTGGATTCAAGCGGTGTTGGTGTTCCATGCTTGGTCTGTGCCCATCCTCCATGTGAATTTTGTGCATACAAAAAGCTGGGCTAATACCACGTATGTCAACCATGATCCATCCAATCGTACGATTATTCTATTTGAGCAATCTGAGTAGCTTCTCTTCCTGCAAATCAAAAAAATCGGAAGATACAACAATAAGCAAAGTTTCATTATAGCCCAAATAGGCATAGTGAAGGTGAGAAAGTAGGGGCTTAAGCATCAATTTGGGAGCTTCTTCAATAGGCGGCTTGGGTGGTGTCCCGGTGGGTCTGTCTAGAGGCTCAAAATTTATCATCCCCTTTATATAAGCCCACGCATCCATATGATGCACCATCTCTTTTACCTCATCATCCAAGTCAATGCTGTTAAACAACATGAGTGCTTTCTCTATGAGGATCGTCAAGATATGCACCCACGTCACTTCTTCCCTAACCCTTCTCAACCACAAAACTCATCGCAAGGTCTTCATAGTGACTTGGAAGCTGAATTGTCTTGTACATATTAAAAATCGCTTCCACATTGTCATCTCTCAGAATCATTTTTCCTTCACAAACTTTTATGACTACATTAGTGGTGGCTAAGAGAGGTCTCCCCAATATGATTGGGATGTGTTCATCAACTTCATAGTTTATTATGATGAAATCCATTTGGAAGAATAAATTTCCCAATATGTAGCAACACATCTTCTAGCATCCCCTCGGGATGAAAAATGGATGAGATAAATATATGTTCATCGCTCACTAAAAGTACTCTTGATTGTTAGATGTTAAAACTGTTGACGACCAATTTTGACCCCCCTTTAAAAAATAAATTATTTATGCTTTATAATCTGCAATAAATGTGGTAAAATATATTCTAATAAATAATACCTATTTTATATAGTAGGAAATAATAACTAACAATGTTGAATTAATGATTTTGTATTAAATATTTATGAATTATATTACTCCTAGTATTTTGGAATTATTAAAATAACCTTTATCTTTTAATAAACAAATTTTACAATTAAATTAATAAATTAACCTTTGATTTTTAATTATATCATTTTAGTACTTTAATTAATCCAAAATTAGTTTCATAATTTAATGAAGTGTTTAAATTATTAGTCACAGTAATTTATAATATATTTGATGATTATATTTTATCACATTTAATTATAATTAATTAAGTTTAATTAAGTTAATCTTTAAAGGGGTTAAAAGCTCAAAAGACTACAATTGCATTTAACCAATTAAACTCAATGTGACTATGTGTTTAAGTACATTTCAACCGTTTTGGCCCAAAATACACAAGCATAAACCTTTGACCCAGTCCAGACCCACCTCTTCTATCCCATGTTGGTAATCCATGCCACTTCCTCTCAACCAATAATACTGTGCCACGTTGCCTGTCTTTTCCACTCACAAAACAAACACAACGGATCTGGACTGTTGATCCAAATCATCAATGGTCCACATTGATTCCCATTTTTTCCCTTTATTTTAAGCCTTTTTCCAGACCCTATCTCAACCATTGGATCACACAGATCCAACGGCCCCCATTTTTTCTAATAACTATTTTATCAAATCTCACCTTCTAAAATATCGGAGTCGTTGATCAAGAGATCCAACAGCTCAGATTCAGTCTTTCACTTTTAATCCTTAGAGACCCAAACCCTACTCATTCTCAACCCTACCCGGCCGCCTCTCTTTCTCTCATCCCTATCAACACCGTCAATCACAAATCATTGCACAATGTTGTCCAAGGTTACAGATTCAAACCCCAAATCACTCAATCTATCCCCTAATCCACGAATCTAGATGATTATTTCTATTATCATCACTACATTTCAAATCCCCCAAATCAAAACCTAGACCTAAAAATTCTATAGAAAATCGCTTATTCTTCCTTCGGCCTTCCAAATTCATGGCATGCATGGTTGTTTATCTCCTATTTCATCATTGTTATTCTTTATCCAGAGGTCAAACGCATTGAACTCTGGATATTAGGGCTTGACCGGTAGTCCAAAGGCTCCAACGATTGACCCTCGTGCCCAGGTAATCTCGGTGGTATTTTCACCTCTATTTGCTATCATCACTCGTCTGTCGTCACTTCCTACTACCAATTTGAATTCAATCGGAACCCTGAGGCTTGAAAGTCAGTATAAATAGGGCCTTAAATTTTCTCACCTACCAGACATCAATACACCTAACAACAACTAAAAATACGAAAGAGCATTAAAGATTTTCTGCTAAGTTTACGTCTACTAGCTCATTTCTAATTTCTTTTTATTCTTTTCATCCCTGTTCGAGTTCGACCTATGTGGGTTGCTCGTTGTTGGTTTTGGGTTCTTAAACAACTAACAATCGATTCCTACTTGGTTTGCTGCTCTACAGAAGGTCACTGTACACTGACCCTTTCTCTATGTTTAATTAATTATGCAATTTTGTGTTTATGATATTTTCTTTGTTGATTACCCTTTGTTTATGACATACATCAATGGTTTGTGACTGTACTTGTCGTGTCCTGCTCTTACATGTCATTTTCACTGATTGAGCTGATAATTTTCTGATAAATTATGTTGTTTTGGTATGCTAGTCAGTCTATGATGTTAATGAATTCCATCTCCCATAACTTAGCTAGATAAAATATGTTCCGTGATGTTGATACTCTTGTGGATAAATCATGCTAAACCTCTCATCATAAGTTGAGCTAAAGTCCTTATGTTGGTCCTATATGTGTTCCATCCCAGTCAGTTAAATGATAATTATATTTTCATGTTAGCCAAATCAATCAAGTTTCTTCTGATGTCCTGTTAAGACTTCACATCTGTTACACTGTGCTGTACTGATCCTTAGGTGTGTGATGTTCTGCCATATTATTTTAGTTTAAAGTAACAATGATCCTCATTACAGCTCATGTCTTGCATTTGAATCTGTCTGCTCTAAAGACCTTAGTTGACAGTCTTGTTGTTGAAATTATGTATGTTATGTGCACTTAATGATTCATGGAAGGTTGTCATTATAAAAGAAATCATGTAATGAACCTTGCTAAGTCATGTTAAGAAAACTATTCTCTATTGATTCCTGAACTTGACACTTGCACTTTCATTGAGATTTCTACTACTATATTAAGGACGTTTTGCACCTGAGTTTATATCTGCCATGTTAATCCCTGCTATGTTCATAAACTATCTTATGACTTTGGTTTGAGAGATTATATATTCACACTCATATGTTAACTCTTTTATTTGCCCTGGTTTTGACTCTACTATGGTGTTGCATTTGGTTTGGGTTTGTAAGTATTTCCCTTTAAGGGATTTTGTTCCTATTTACTTGTAATGATCTATTCCATATGACTCCAATTATTAGTTTCTACTGTGACTTGGCCCCTACATGTTTGTCATGTTAACTTATACACAAACCATGTATTGAACCCTGTTGACATGCTATGCTAGTAAACTTGCCTAAATATTTAGATGACAGTCCATTATAACTTGTTAGGATAAAGATGAATGCTATTACCCACAGCCTTATAGCCTCATAATGTCATTTCCTGTAGGGACTCAACCTGAATCTGCTTAAGTCTGACATTTAGAAATCTTGATGATTTTTGTGATCAGTCCATTTGTATTGGGTAAGACTAAGATTGATTCTTTTCCTGTTTAATGACTTTTTTGTCCTGGCTAAGTGTATGCCCCTCTCAGAAAGTTCTAAATGAATATCACTAGTTTAACTGTTAGAAGTCATAAATGTCCACTGTTCGGCTTTAGAAATGCCAGAGAATGGTCCTTATGATCTAAACTTACTTAGAAGGATTCTGAAACATTAAACCTACAGTGGAATCAATAGAACCTGTATTTGAGCTTTTCTCTGTTAAGTATTATCCTATTAACACCTTAAATCTGAAATCCCTAAGAGATGAACATGCCTACTGTTGCTATTATTTGGATCCTCCTAATCAATACTATGTCCTTAGTTGTTATTATTCCTTGAAGATGAACTGCAATGCCTTGTTTGTACACTGTTACCAATCTTTATGTGTGTATTGAACTCTCAAAATATTACCATGGCTCCTACACATGTTGTTTGTGAGTTAACAGTATTAATTCATTATGCTAACCTTTTTATTTATGTTTAAGCCTCTGAGGAAGACTAGAAGTAGGTGGTTAGTTGTATTTGAATGTGAAACTTGTTATGGTTGCGATCCCTCTCCTTAACACAAGCATTGCTCGGGGTCCTTGAGACCCTCATGAACTCTGATGTGCCAAGAGTTCAAAAAGGGGTCATATCCATAAATAAGGATTTATACCAAGCTCTTAACCACCAACTCCTATTAATCCTCATAGGATTAGCACAAATAAAATCTACTTCACTATAGTCCCCAACTCTTCATTACTATTTATAATTTTATCTTGTTTAGTTTCTTTGTAGAATTGATATGAATTAATTATTCTCTTTTCTTTGTATGCATTAATTCATCCTGGGCCTGTTGAGCCCATTTGGAGCTCAAGTCCACCGTCAGATCTGGGTCGTCACATTCATGTCGCGTCTGCTACTCGTGCATATAATATTGGGCCTGCTTAAGCACTTAGCCCAAATCGCCAAGAGTCCAGCCTCTTTTCCCTTTCTTATGCTTAATTAAATTCATTGTTGTTTACCATGTATATGTGAATGACTAACGCTATCATTAGATCTTTGATATCCCGATTTTCTTTAGGAAGTCGAAAAGCCAAGGCCCATAGGTAAAAGAATCGAGAACCATAAATTATGTTTGCTTTAAACCCTCTAACATTTAATCATTTATTAGTTTCAAATATATATTTTAACAAATGGAGAACCTCAGCATGTTGTTACTGACAGTTTTCAATAAGATTGGACTTTTTGACAGATTCAAAAGCAAAACAAATTCTCTTTGAAAAGATTAGAATCAAGAGAATAATTATGAAGCTGATTTTCAAGAAACAAAACTAAACATAGCCTGTGATTGCAAACTAAACTAACCTCAATGAGTGTCAAAACACAAAATCCGTTTGAAGTTGATTTTCAAAATAGGTATGCCCATCCCAATTTATGGTATATTTTCTAGTAATCTCTTATTTTACCAAGTTATATATGATAACCGCATATTCAAAAACACTCAAACTTTCTTTTAAATATAGAAGTCCTTCACAAGATTTTTCTTTTCAACTTTAAGAGCATATACAAAAGAGGATTTTCATAGATTATAAAACCTTGAAAAAGCTATATCTTCTTTTCAAAGTACATACACACCCCCATCTCCCAAAATAGTGGATTTTAAATAAGTCTTAGAATACTTTACATATTTAGGCACTTGACTAAGTAGAGTATAGACATTTACATCCCTGAACCTAACCTAAGCCTAAGGAGCTACCTTGGGTAGATTTTAAGGGGTGTGTAACAACCCGACCGATCATTTTATGTATTTGCACTCCTTTGATACTTCAGACATGCAATATTTTTGATTTATTACTTACTGGGTTGATTGATTTCGTTCCGGGAATGTTTCGAGTTGATTTGGACGCTTTGGTTATTGGTTTAAAAGCCAAAGTTAGAAATGTTGACCAAAGTTTGTCTTTTATGGAAACGACCCAGAACGGTATTTTAATGGCCCTGATAGGTTAATATCATGATTTTGGACTTGGGCATATGCCCGGAATGGAATTCGGGGGTCCGTAGGTTGATTTGTGTTATTTTACCGAAAGTTGGCAATTTGAGGTTTAGAAGATTTTTCAAGTTTGACCGTAGGTTGACTTTTGGCTATCGGGTTTGGAATTTGGTTTTGGTACTTAGAATAGGTCCATTATGCTATTTAAAACTTTTCTGCAAAATTTGGCGTCATTTGGAGTAGATTTGATAGGATTCGGACGCTTGGTTGCAATTCTAGAGGTTCTTGAATTTTTCTTTGAAATTCATGCGTTTTGATGTCCAATTCATAGTTCTATATGTTATTTTTGTATTTTTATCGCAGGAGCGAGTTCGTATGATATTTTTAGACTTGTATGAATATTTGGTTTGGAGCCTTGAGGGCTCAGATGAGTTCCGGATGCGTTTCAGAAGGTTTGGACTGAAAATAGGATTTCTAGTGTGCTGGTGTTGTAGTTGTCGCAACTACGAGCACCAGCATCACAATTGTGAACTTGGCAGGGGGTCTCTGGTATCACAATTGCGATACCTAGTTCGCATTTGCGAAGTCTAGGATTGGGTAGTTAAGTTTGCATTTGCGATAATTATCTCGCATTTGTGAGGAGGAGGACGGACTTTACATTTGCGAAGTCTGTGTCGCAATTGCGACATCTCCTGTATCTGTCAGTATCTGCATTTGCGAGGCTTTCTTCGCAATTGTGAGGGTTTGCAATTGCGAACCCAGTGACGCAATTGCGATATCTGCAACTGAACATAAGGGCTGGAAGGTCGGGATTAAGTCTCATTTTTCATATTTGAGAACCCTAGACTCGGTAGAAGGCAATTTGAAGAGAGGATTTTCATCTACAAATATTGGGTAAGTGATTCTAATAAATTTTTAACTATACTTCATGATTATATCTTAGGTTTAACATCAAATGTATGAGGATCAAAGAGGAAAATTAGGAATTTTCTCAAAGTTAGGAAAAATAAAGATTTGAGTTTTGAGAGTCGATTTGGACTCGGATTTGAAAACAAAACACATATATGCACTTGTGGGATTATGGGTAGTCGGAATCTACCCTTGGACCCGAGTTTTGACCAAGTGAGCCCAGGATTGAATTTTATTGTCTTTTTGAGAAATGTGTAAAGATCATAGCTTTATCTATCGTAATTGGTTTCCCTTGCATTGTTTGATGATAATAAGTCATTTTTGTTTAGATTTGAGCCATATGGAGGCGAATTTTAGGGGAAAAGCTATATTCGAGGGTTGATTTGGCATAGTTGAGGTAAGTATCTTGCCTAACTTTGTGGGGGGAGGGGGAGAGGGGAACTATCCCTTAGGATTTGGATTGTTTGTGCTAATTGTACTATGTGAAAGACGTGTACACAAGGTGAGGAGTGTGTACATGGGCTATATGTGGTGTTTTAACTGGTTTAGACTTTTAGACTTCTTCCATGCATCTACTTGAATTTGTTATAACATGTTACATCTTTTATTGTTAAATTTACTCTTACATGGTCTAATTGATGTTGTTAGCATTTGTTACACTCTTTATTGTGGTAATTGCTCGTATATGCTTAGTTGAAGTTGCTACCTTCCTTATTGTCTTGTTACTCCATTTTATTATTGAAATACTCTTACTTAAAGTTGTTATTTCGTGGAATATCTTCTTATTGAGTTATTGTTGTTGATGTTGTGGAAGTCAATATCACATTGAGGTTGAAGTTGGTAATTGTTGAGATATCTTTCCTTGTTGAGTATTCCTAATTCATTTTGTTGTTATTGAGATTCTTGTACACATTGTGATTGAGCCATGGGCTATATGTTGTGATAATATCGTATTGTTGATTTTGGCAAGTGTTGTGGCATATGGGCACATATGGTGCGAGTTGATTATTGTGTTGTGATATTAATACACATGCGGTGGTATAAGGATAGGGGTTGATACGCATGCGGTGAGATAAGGTGGGAACTTATACGCATGTTGCTAGTAAGGGAGTTACTCGAAGCCACACGTTGAGATAAGGGGGCTAAAATGCGTGTAGCTATTTCGGAATAAATGTTTCTAAATAAATGCAAGGTTCACGCGGTGATATAAAGAAAGATTGTGATTGAAATTGTGAAACGAGAATATGAGGCGGTACCTCAGTTGTGATTCTTGTTGTACATTCCATGCTTAAAGAGGCTTGTTGGTTGAACAATTCTTGTTATTTCGTTAATTGTCTTACTTGTAATTATCCGTGATTGACTACTTGTTGTTTCATCATGTGTTCACTACTTGTTGCCTTTACCCCCTTCAATTTCCGTTGTTGGCGTACATTATTGAACTGCTTACCTGTCAATTACTTTCTCACTTTCCATTATTAGATTATGCTATATTCTATTCAGTTTTCTTATCCTAGTAAGTGTCTTGACCTGGCCTCGTCACTATCTACCAAGGTGTAATAACCCGGCCGGTCGTTTAGAGAGTTGTAGCCTACTTCCCCATTTACTGCTCTATTTGTGCTTTATAACTGTTATATGACTTATCGGGTTAGTTAGTTTGGGTCCGGAGAGAATTCAGGGTGAATTGAGATACTTAGTCTCTTAATTGAAAGTTTAAGTTGGAAAAATTGATTGGATGTCGACTTATGTGTAAACGACATCGAATTTGAATTGTGATAGTTCTGTTAACTCCGTTGGGTGATTCTTGACTTAGGAGCATGTCCGGATTGTGATTTGGAAGTCGGAAGTAGAATTAGGCTTGAAATGGTGAAAGTTGGAATTTTGGAAATGTTTGACCAGTAGTGGACTTTTTATATCGGGGTCGTATTCCGATTCTGAAAGTTGCAATAGGTTCGTGGGGTCATTTATGACTTGTGTGCAAAATTTGAGGTCAATAGGACGTGATTTGATAGGTTTCGGCAACGTTTGTAGAATTTTGGAAATTTTGAAATTCATTAGGCTTGAATCCGTGTGTAATTCATGTTTTTGACATTGTTTGAGGTGGTTTGAGGATTCGGCTAAGTTCGTATTGGGATATAATACTTGTTGGCATATTTGGTTGATGTCCGAGGGGCCTCGGGTTGATTTCAGGTGGTTAATGGACTTGGTTTTGAGTTGGGGAAATTGCTAAAATTGGTCTATTGCTGGTGTAATCGCACTTGCGAGGGTATTAGCCGCAGGTGCGATGCCGTAGGTGCGGAGGGATTGGCACAGATGCGGAACTGGGGGCTGTCCTGGGGCGAACACAGGTGCGAAGGAGAATGCACGTCTATGATCCCGCAGATGCGAGAATGGCTCCGCAGATGTGAGGGTTGAAGGCTTGGCTGCTTCCGCAGAAGCGGACAAAGGGCCGCAGAAGCGCCTCCGCGGGTGCGAGACCTGGAGCGCAGGTGCGAGCCCATTGACTTTAGTGGTTTCCGTAGAAGCGGAGGTTCAACCGCAGAAGTGGTTCTGCAAGTGCGGATATGAGGCCGCAGGTACGAAAAGCCTGGGCAGAATGTTTAAAAACAAGGGTTCACGATTTTAGTCTCATTTCAACATTTTGGACTCGGACTTAGGCCATTTTGAGAGGGCTTTCCAAGTGGAATTCTTGAGATAAGATCCTTGTGTCCACTTTTCTTCAATAATTATTTTTCCCTACTGATTTTCCACCTAGATGGTATATTTTTGAGGTGTAATTTAGGGGTTTGAGGCTAGGGATTTAGAAGGTGAACTTTGAGGATTTGAATGACCATTTGGTGTCGGATTTTGGTAAATTTGGAATGGTTAGACTCGTGAGTGAATGGGCTTTCGAATTTTATGACTTTTTCGGATTATGAGGCGTGGGCCCGGGGGCGGGTTTGGGCCGAGTTCAGATTTTGGCTATAGTTTCGTAATTTTCTTGTGGAATTGATTCCTTTAGCCTATATTGATTGTATTGTACTGCTTGTGGCTAGATTCAGGACGTTTGGAGACCGATTTGAGTGGCAAGGGCATTTTGGAGTAGAGTTTAGCCCGGATTGAGGTGAGTAACACTTTCAAACTTGGTTTTGAGGGTTCGAAACCCTGAATTATGTGTTATGTGGGCGTGCACCGTGAGAATTATGACCTGGTTGACTCCATGGCATCGTATAGTGGTTCTATCTTGTTGATATCTGTGTTTTCATCATGTGATAAAGTAATTGAATTATCACTCATGTTAGATATCATGTTTAGGCTTTATGCCGGTACTGTTGGGACCCATAGTGGTCGTTTCTTGCTGTTGTCTTACTGATTTCATTGATATTTCGTACTCAGTTATATTCATTTATTTCATATCTCATCTCAGTCTCTATTGTTATTTATTGATGCATCATATCATTGTTTCCGGGCTAGTATCATGACACTGTGAGCCTGTGGGAGAGAGACGGGAGAGATTGATGACTGAGTGAGGCCAAGTGCCTGATTATGAGTGACATTTATGGGATAGGGTTGCATGTCACAGTAGTTATACTGATTTATGATAGCGTTTGGGCTGAAGGAGCCCCTCCGGAGTCTGCACACACCCCCGGTGAGCGGGGTTGATATTATTGAGGGATGGATCTTCCCTAGGCATGGATCTTGTCCGAAGCATTTTATACCTGGAGATGGATCTTCTCTACGGGCTGGATTTTCCCTACTCGGTACTGGATGACTGATGGTCAGTGATGTATATATTTCGGGATGGATCTTTCCTGGGCCGTTTGGGCCATATACAGTACCGAATGATTAAGCATTTGAGAGTGTGAGCACATGAGGCTGTCAGCATGGTGCATTATATACATCATGTGCATTGGCATGGTAGAAGTAGAGGGGTTATATTTTTCATATCATTTAGATTGATCAATTTTACTGTTTTAATATATCTATCGAACATGAGAGCATGTCTACATTTCTGCACTGTTATTTTCTGTATTGAGTTGTGCCGGTTGAGTTCGTCACTACTTTCAGCCCACAGTTTGGGTTTGTTATGGTTGTACTCACGCTACACCCTGTACCTTGTGTGCAGATCCAGGACTATTAGTTACGGCAGCTGCTGGTTGAGGAGACAGGATCTCGGGGACTATCGAGGTAGCTGCATGGCATTCGCAGGCCTTGAATCTCCCTCATTATCTTTATATGTACTTTAGTTTTTACTACTTAGACATTGTAGTAGACTGTATTCTGACATAGATGCTCATGCACTCGGTGACACCCCAATTTTTGGGGAGGGATTCGTATTGCGTTGTGGTTTTATTTCGGTTTTTAAATGGTTTCTTATATATTAACTGCTTCCGTTTTTATTTTCAAAGTTTTTACTTGGTGACCTGATTGAGTAGTTGGCATGCCTAGTTCCACGATAGGCGCCATCACGACGGTTGGTTTTGGGGTCGTGACAAGTTGGTATCAGAGCCTATGTTACATAGGTCTCACGAGTCATGAGCAGGTTTAGTAGAGTCTTGCGGATCGGTACAGAGACATCTATACTTATCTTCGAGGGGCTGCCGAACCCTTAGGAAATTCACATTCTTGAATTCTTGTCGTGCGAATCTTTTGATTTTGGTAACTAAACTTCTGTTGTTCTATTCTCTCATAGATGGTAAGGACACGTACTACGGGACATGATGGACAGCCACTAGTACCACCAGTCAGGGCCGCGAGAGGCCGAGGTCGTGGTAGAGGCCGCGGTAGGGGCAGAAGTGTAGCCCGCACAGTAGCTAGGGCAGCACCTGCAGATCCACCAGTTGCCCCAATTCAGGAGCAGGCTCCAGTTATGGATGAGCCTGTGGGACCAGCTCAGGCACCACCTGTGCCCATCGTGATTCCAGGCCTTCAGGAGGCCTTGGCTCAGATTTTGACCATGTGCACCAGACTTGCTCAGGCGGTCTCTGTTCTGACCACAGCAGCCACTTCTCGGGCTGGTGGAGGTGCCCAGACTCCCGCTGCCCGCACACCAGAGCAGGTGGTACATGGACTCCAGACACCGGGGGTACCACCAGCCCAGCCTGTTGCAGCCGTTCAGGATTATGTGGTTCCTGTCATGCCTGATGATGAGCAGCGTAGAGTGGAGAGGTTAGGGAGACTCCAGAAGGAGAGGATACACAGGGCTTATTGGATAAGTGTTAGAGGATACTCCGTACAACGGGTATTCTAGAGACCAGTGGGGTATCATTCACTACTTTTCAGTTCTCTGGACTGCTTTCAGTTGGTGGGAGGCTTATGAGAGGCGTAGGCCGGTCGGCGCAACACCCCTTACATGGCAGGAATTCTCCGTTCTCTTCCCGGAGAAGTTCATGCCTCAGTCCCGCAGAGAGGAGCTACGCAGGCAGTTCGAGTAGCTTTGTCAGGGTGATATGTCCATGATGCAGTATGAGATGAGATTTTCTGAGTTGGCCCGTCATGTTGTCTGGTTGAATCCCACAGATAGGAAGAGGAGTAGGAGGTTCATAGATTCCTCACTTTTTAGTTGCGATTGCTTATGACTAGAGAGAGAGTGTCTGGTGCTACTTTTGATGAGGTTGTTGACATTGCTCGTCAGATTGAGATGGTTCGTAGCCAGGAGCGGGTTGAGAGGGAGGCCAAGAGGCCTCGTTGACAGGGTGGATTCAGCGGTGTTCTTTCTGGGGTTCAATTCTACCACGGCAGGGGTCGTCCTGACAGGCACGCTCAGACGGGTCGTCCAATTCACCATGGTGCATCATCCAGCCATGGTTCATATAGTTATCATCAGGGCCAGTCATCTCTCAGTGCCCTACCAGCTTAGAGTTCATCCCATGCACCTTCAGTTCAGGGCTCATCGGCACCGGGTTCTTCTAGCGGGTATTCTGGTGCTCGGGGCCCCCTCCAGTCCCTACCGCTATTCGCAAGGAGGGGTTGTTTCAAGTGTGGAGATATGGGTCACATCAAGAGGTATTGTCCCCGTCTTACGGGAGGTCCAGCTCAACAGATGAGTCAGCCTACGACTTCAGCTCCCGTTACTTCACTACCCGCTCAGCCAGCTCGGGTAGAGTGCAACCAGTTAGGGGTCGCCCTAGAGGGGAGGCCAATCAGGTGGTGGTCAGGCCCGATTCTATGCTATTCCTTCCAGACCATATGTTGTTGCTTCAGACGCAGTGATCATAGGTATTGTCTCAGTTTTCCACAGGGGGGCCTTTGTACTATTTGACCCTGGTTCCACTTATTCATATGCATCATCGTATTTCGCTCATCATTTGGATATGTCCCATGAGTTCTTAGTTTCATCTGTTCATGTCTCTATGTCAGTGGGCGATACTATCATTGTGCACCGTGTATATCGGTCGTGTGTAGTGACCATTAGGAGTTTGGATACTAGAGTTGATCTCTTATTGCTTAGCATGGTTGATTTTGACGTGATCTTGGGTATGGATTGGTTGTCTCCATGTCATGCTGTTCTAGATTGTCACGCTAAGATTGTGACGTTGGCGATGCCGGGATTGCCGAGATTTGAGTGGAGAGGTTCTCTAGTCTATGTTCCCAGTAGGGTGATTTCGTATTTTAAGGCCCAGCGGATGGTTGGAAAGGGTTGTTTATCTTATTTGGCCTTTGTCAAGGATGTTAGTGTTGATGCTCCTACTATTGATTCTGTTCCGGTGGTGCGAGAATTTCCAGATGTGTTTCCTGTAGACTTGCCGGGCATGTCGCCCGATAGGGATATTGACTTCGATATTGACTTGGTGTCGGGCACTCAGCCCATTTCTATTCCACCATATCGCATTGCACCAGCTGAGTTGAAGGAATTGAAGGAGCAGCTTCAGAAACTCCTTGAAACGGGGTTTATTAGGCCTAGTATGTCACCTTGGGGTGCACCGGTGTTGTTTGTGAAGAATAAGGATGGTACTATGAGAATGTGCATTGATTATAGGCAGTTGAACAAAGTTACAATCAAGAACAAGTATCCTTTGTCACGTATTGATGATCTGTTTGACCAGCTTCAGGGAGCGATGGTGTTCTCCAAGATTGATTTGAGGTCTAGGTATCACCAGTTGAAGGTGTCACCAGCTGAGATATTCCTAAGACAGCTTTCAGGACCCGATATGGCCATTATGAGTTCCTTGTGATGGCTTTTGGGCTAACCAACGCCCCAGCAGCGTTCATGCATCTGATGAACAGTGTGTTTCAGCCTTATCTTGACTCATTTGTCATAGTGTTCATTGATGACATCCTGGTGTACTCTTGTAGCCAAAGCATGCCCAGCATCTGCAGAATTGTGTTGCAACGGTTGAGGGAGGAGAAGCTTTATGCCAAGTTCTCCAAGTGTGAGTTTTGGCTCAGTTTAGTGGTATTCTTGGGGCACGTGGTGTCCAGTGAGGGTATTCAGGTGGATCCGAAGAAGATAGAGGCGGTTCAGAGTTGGCCCAGATCGTCCTCAGCTACGGAGATTTGGAGCTTTCTCGGCTTGGCCAGTTATTATCGTCGCTTTGTGGAGGGTTTATCGTCTATTGCATCGCCCTTGACCAAACTGACCCAAAAGGGTGCTCCTTTCAGGTGGTCGGATGAGTGTGAGGAGAGTTTTTAGAAGCTCAAGACTGCCTTGATCACATCTCCAGTTCTAGTTTTGTCGTCAGTTTCAGGCTCTTATACAGTGTATTGTGATGCTTCTCGGATCGGCATTGGGTGTGTGTTAATGCAGGAGGGTAGAGTGATTTCTTATGCTCTACGCTAGTTCAATCCTCATGAGAAGAACTACCCTATTCATGATTTGGAGTTAGCTGCCATCATTCATACATTGAAGATTTGGAGGCATTATCTCTATGGTGTATCTTGTGAGGTGTTTACGGATCATCGGAGTCTCCAGCACTTGTTCAAACAAAAGGATCTAAATTTGAGGCAGCTAAGATGGTTGGAGCTTCTAAAAGACTACGATATCACCATTCTGTATCATCCCGGGAAGGCCAATGTGGTGGTCGATGCCTTGAGTAGAAAGGTGGTGCGTATGGGTAGTCTTGCATTCATCCCTGTTGGGGAGAGACCTCTTGCAGTTGATGTTCAGGCTTTGGCCAACCATTTCTTGAGATTGGATATTTTCGGAGCTTAGTCGGGTTCTAGCTTGTGTGGTTTCTCGGTTTTCCTTACATGATCGCATCAGAGAGCTGTGTATGATGATCCATATTTGTTTGTCCTTTAGGACACGGTTCAGCACGGTTATGCCAGAGATGTGACTATTTGGGATGATGGGGAATTGAGAATGCAGTGTCGGATTTGTGTGCCCAATGTGGATGGGCTACGTGAGTTGATTCTTTAGGAGGCCCATAGTTTGCGGTATTCCATTCATCCTGGTGCAGCGAAGATGTATCGGGACTTGAGGCAGTACTATTGGTGGAGGAGAATGAAGAAGGATGTAGTGGGGTTTGTAGCTCAGTGCCTTAACTGTTAGCAGGTGAAGTATGAGAATCAAATACAGGGTGGATTGCTTCAGAGTTACAGATTCCAGAGTGAAAGTGGGAGCGAATCACCATTGATTTTATAGTTGGACTCCCACAAACTTCGAGGAAGTTCGATGCTATTTGGGTGATTGTGGATTAGCTGACCAAGTCCGCGCACTTCATTCCAGTTGGTACTACCTATTCTTCGGAGTGGTTGGCTGAGATTTACATCCGAGAGATTGTTCGCCTTCACGGTGTACCAATTTCCATCATTTTAGATTGAGGCACGCATTTTTGGAGAGCCGTGCAGTGAGAGTTGGGCACCCAGGTTGAGTTGAGCATAGTATTTCACCTTCAGACGGACGGACAGTCCGAGCGCACTCTTCAGATATTGGAGGACATGCTACGCGCTTGTGTCATTGATTTTGAGGGTTCTTGGGATCAGTTTCTGCCACTCGCGGAGTTTGCTTACAACAACAGTTATCAGTCGAGCATCCAGATGGCCCCGTATGAGGCTTTGTATAGGAGGCGGTGTAGATCTCCGGTGGGTTGGTTTGAGCCCGGTGAGGCTAGGCTTTTGGGTACAGACTTGGTTCAGGATGCATTGGACAAGGTTAAATTGATACAGAAGTGGCTTCGCACGGCACAGTCCAGACAGAAGTTATGCCAGCAGGAAGGTCCGTGATGTTGCTTACATGGTTGGGGAGAAGGTTCTGCTGAAAGTTTCACCCATGAAGGGTGTTATGAGGTTCGGGAAGAAGAGAAAGTTGAGCCCTCAGTTCATTGGGCCTTTTGAGGTACTTCAGAGGATTGGGGAGGTGGCTTACAAGCTTGCTCTGCCACCTAGCCTGTCGAGTGTGCATACAGTATTTCATGTTTCTATGCTCCGGAAGTATATCGGCGATCCGTCTCATGTTTTGGATTTTAGCACGGTTCAGTTGGATGGTGATTTGACTTATGATGTGGAACCGGTGGCCATTTTGGATCGGCAGGTTCGGAAGTTGAGGTCAAAAGATATAGCTTCAGTGAAGGTGCAGTAAAGAGGTCATCCCATTGAGGAGGCTACTTGGGAGATCGAACGGGAGATGCGGAGCAGATATCAACGTCTATTTGAACTCCAGGTATGTTTCTAGACCTGTTGAGGATGAACGTTTGTTTAAGAGGGGGAGGATGTAATGACCCGGCCGGTCGTTTCGAGAGTTGTAGCCTCGTTCCCCCATTTACTGCTCCATTTGTGCTTTATAGCTGTTATATGACTGATCGGGTTAGTTGGTTCGGGTCCGGAGAGAATTCAGGGTGAATTGAGATACTTAGTCTTTTAATTGAAACTTAAGTTGCAAAAATCGACCAGATGTCGACTTATGCGTAAACGACCTCGGATTTGAATGTTGATAGTTCTGTTAGCTCTATTGGGTGATTCTGGACTTCAGCGTGTCCGGATTGTGATTTGGAGGTCGGGGGTAGAATTAGGCTTGAAATGGCAAAAGTTAGAATTTTGGAAAAGTTTGACCGGTAGTGGACTTTTTGACATCGGGGTCCGATTCTGATTCTGAAAGTTGCAGTAGGTTCGTGGGGTCATTTATGACTTGTGTGCAAAATTTGAGGTCAATCGGACGTGATTTGATAGGTTTCAGCATCGTTTGTAAAATTTGGAAATTTCGAAGTTCATTAGGCTTGAATCCATATGTAATTCATGTTTTTGACGTTGTTAGAGGTGGATTGAGGATTCAGATAAGTTTGTATTGGGATATAAGACTTGTTGGCATGTTTGTTTGAGGTCCCGGGGGCCTCAGGTTGATTTCGGGTGGTTAACGGACTTGGTTTTGAGTTGGGGAAATTGCTGAAATTGGTTTGTTGCTGGTGTAATCGCACCTGCAAGGGTATTATCCGCAGGTGCGGCGGGATTGGCGCAGATGCGGAACTGGGGGCTGGCCTGGGGTGAACGCAGGTGTGAAGGAGAATATGCATCTGCGAGCCCACAGATGCGAGAATGGCTCCGCAGATGCGAGGGTTGAAGGCTTGGCTGCTTTCGCAGAAGCAGACAAAGGGCCGTAAAAGCGCCTCCGGAGGTGCGAGACCTGGAGCACAGGTGTGAGCCTAGTGACTTTAGTGGTTTCTGCAGAAGCGGAGGTTCAACAGCAGAAGTGATTCTGCAGGTGCGAAAAGCCTGGGCAGAATGTTTAAAAACAAGGGTTCGAGATTTTAGTCTCATTTCAACATTTTGGACTCGGACTTAGGTGATTTTGAGAGGGCTTTTCAAGTGGAATTCTTGAGGTAAGAACCTTGTATCCATTTTTCTTCAATAATTATGTTTTCCCACTGATTTTCCACCTAGATGGTGTGTTTTTGAGGTGTATTTGGGGGTTTGAGGCTAGGGATTTAGAGGGTGAACTTTGGGGAATTGAATGACCATTTGGTGTCGGATTTTGGTAAATTTGGTATGGTTAAACTCATGAGTGAATGGGCTTTCGGATTTTATGACTTTTTTTGGATTTTGAGGTGTGGGCCCGAGGGGCCGGTTTTGGGTCGAGTTCGGATTTTGGCTATAATTTCATAATTTTCTTGTGGAATTGATTCCTTTAGCCTATATTGATTGTATTGTACTGCTTGTGGCTAGATTCGGGACATTTGGAGACCGATTTGAGGGGAAGGGCATTTTGGAGTAGAGTTTAGCCCGAATTGAGGTAAGTAACACTTTCAAACTTGGTTCTGAGTGTTCGAAACCCCGAATTATGTGTTATGTGATTGGTATTGAGGTGACGCACATGCCAAGTGACGCGCGTGCGGGCGTGCACCGTGAGAATTGTGACCTGGTTGACTCCATGGCACCATATAATGGTTCTGTCTTGTTGATATCCGTGTTTTCATCATGTGATAAAGTAATTGAATTATCACTCATGTTAGATATCATGTTTAGGCTTTATACCGGTACTGTTGGGACCTATAGTGGTCGTTTCTTGATGTTGTATTACTGATTTCATTGATATTTCATACTCGGTCATATTCATTCACTTCATATCTCATCATAATCTCTGTTGTTAATATTGATGCAGCATATCATTGTTTCCATGCTAGTATCATGACACTGTGAGCCCGTGGGAGAGAGACGAGAGAGATTGATGACTGAGTGAGGCCGAGTGCCTGATTATGAGTGACTTTTATGGGATCGGGCTGCACGCCGCAGTGGTTATATTGATTTATGATAGCGCTTGGGCTGAAGGAGCCCCTCCGGAGTCTGCACACACCCCCTAGTGAGCGCGGTTGATATTATTGAGGGATGGATCTTCCTGGGCATGGATCTTGTCCGAAGCATTTTATACCTGGAGATGGATCTTCTCCACGGCTGGATTTGCCCTACTTGGTACTGGATGACAGATGGTCAGTGATATATATATTCCGGGATGGATCTTCCCTAGGCCGTTTGGGCCATATATAGTACCGAGTGATTGGGCATTTGAGTGTGTGAGCACATGAGGCTGTCACCATGGTGCATCTCATATACAGCATGCCTATTGGCATGGTAGAAGTAGAGGCGTTATATTTTTCATATCATTCAAATTGATCAATTTTACTGTTTTAAGATATCTATCAAACTTGAAAGCATGTCTACATTTTTGCACTGTTATTTTCTGTATTGAGTTGTGCCGGTTGAGTTCGTCACTACTTTCAGTCCACAGTTTGGATTTATTACTTACTGAGTTGGTTGTACTCACGCTAGACCTTTCACCTCGTGTGCAGATCTAGGTACTACTAGTTACAGCGGCGGCTAATTGAGGAGACAGGATCTCGAGGACTATCGAGGTAGTTGCATGGCGTTCGTAGGCCTTGACTCTCCCTCATTATCTTTATCTGTACTTCAGTTTTTACTCCTTAGTCATTGTAGTAGACTTTATTCTGACATAGATGCTTATGCACTCGGTGACACCCCGATGTTTGGGGAGGGATTCATATTGCGTTGTGGTTTTATTTCGGTTTTTAAATGGTTTCTTATATTTAACTCCTTCTATTTTTATTTTCAAATTTTTTACTTGGTGACCTGGTTGAGTAGTTGGCTTGCCTAGTTCCACGATAGGCGCCATCACGACGGTTGGTTTTGGGATCTTGACACAAGGTTATGCTTGATCCTTACTGGGTACCGTTGTGGTGTACTCATACTATGCTTATGCACATTTTTGTGCAAATACTAGTACATCTGCCCATGTTGGACGCTAGTGATTAATTAGCTATTTTCGGAGACTTCAAGGTACACCTGCTCGACATTCGCAGGCCTCGAAGTCACCTTCTGTTTTTAGTTGTATAACTATTTATTTCTTGTTCTGAAACAGTATTGTATTTCGAGACTATTAGTGTTCTCTTGTAGAGCTTATGACTCAGTTCCACCAGATTTTGGGAGTTATTGTCAATTGTATCTACTGGGGTTCATTATGATAGTTTGACATTTTAATTTGATGTTTAAGTTATTGTTTCTACTATCTTTCAATATATGTTAGGTTTACCTAGTCTTAGAGACTAGGTGCCATCATGACATCCTAAGGTGGGAATCTGGGGTCCTGACAGGGTGCCTAACACCTTCCCCTTAGAATAACTAGAACCTTTACCCAAATCTCGAAGGTTAGCAGACTATTAGGATAATTAACTTATAGACTTATAGGTACCCTAATATACCTTAAATATTAGGTGGAGACTCTCTTATCAACTTCAGATGAACCATTAGTTGTATTATGTTTTTACTAGTGCAAAATAGGGTGCAACAACATGGCGACTCTGTTGGGGACTTTCACACTTAGGTTCTGACCTTAGAAGACTTAGTCTAGACCTGAAATTGGGGATACTTGTTCATATTCTGTTTAAGTTGTGCTTAATTTTGCAAATATGTGTTTACTTGTCTTACCTGTTTACATTTCTATAACATGTCAAACATGTACTTGCTTGCTTTTAATATTGTTATTGCTATCACAATTATTTGTTACTACTTCATAGACCGTTATCACATTTTCCTATCGAGTCTTGGTCATACACAATCACACATAAATGATATGCGAGGATTGACTTTTACACCCCTCCGAACCATCTTTCAAAATTCTCTAGTTTTAGAGAACGGCTTTGTCAGGTCAACTGACATAACGTCTCGCAGTTATTCAGTCCAACTCTAAAATTAGGAAATACTCAACTCTAGCAAACATAGGTCATGTTGCATAAACCTTAAGTGAGTCAGTCCTCGATATTGACTCGCGATTAGGAAAACCACCTCAATGTCAACGGGTCATGCACCCAATGATATGCCTTTTGTGGAACGATGAACCAATCCAGATAAGACGCTAAAGATCTGGAGAAAACACTCACCAAAACTTTTACCTCTTTAGATGCAAATCAACCGCAACTTCCCTGAGATTAACATGGTCATGGGTACATCATACAAGCTGAAGCAGTGGTGGAGAAACATTCCCCGGGAGCATGGGAATGAGACCAGAACACACCTGGGATCACTGACCGCCTTGATGAGCATCTGAGCCGAAAAATCCTTACTAGGCTGCTGATTGAGTTTTGGGACCCAGCTAAGGTGGTCTTCAAGTTTGTCGACTGTGAGTTGGCACCAACACTCGATGATATTACTAGCTTCACGGAGTTGGCAACTGTCGGATAGAAACCAATATTACCAGTTGTCATGCCTGACCACAGGTTCCTCCATGCATTGGGTCTGAAAAACAATACAAATTTGAGAAACATCAAAGATGGATGGGTGAGTTTGGACTAGCTGTTTGACAGATTCGGACACCGGAAAAGATATGAGTGGCATCTTGAAGAATTCCAATGCGATCAAGCAGCATGGGAGAGTCTCCGCCCTCCTAACCTTTTCTTTGGCACTATTAGGATTATTAGTTTTCCCGCAAAGAAAGGGACGAATCAACATCAACCTGCTGTCCCTAGTCTTTAGAAGCCTTTTGAGGGAATCTGCAAGTCACCCTTATTCCCATGATATTGGCAGAACCATTCTGAGCACTGTGAGCATGCTCCAGAGGATATGATTTTTTTCAAAGGTTGCAACTTACTACTCGAGATATGGGCCACAGAATATTTATTTCAGAGGGAGGCAACCATTGACAATTTTGTTGGCATCAGTAACATGATCAGGAGCCATAACGAAAGGATGAGACATTGGGTTACACCACATGGGCAAGAGGAATGGCGAGACATGTTGACCCATCTGAGTGGGCAATTCGTGAATGGAAACTTTCATGGTTAAGTGGCAGAGCAATCTTGAGAAGCTCAGGAAAGTACTTCATCAAGTTAGTGGTACTTAAAGGAATTCAGCCGTACACGCCCCTGAGGGTTCAAAGGCAATTTGGTCTGATTCAATACATGCTCCTACGTTCGAGGACAACTTTATATAAAGATGATTACAATGGACAAATTCCAATCCTAAGGGTGAGGAGGCTCCAAGACGAATGGAACGACTTGATCATGATGCCAATGGGGTAAAATCACTGGTGCACTCCTAAGTACTTCGTGTGGATAAACGAGGAGGACGAGTTGGCCAGACCTAGCAGAGAAGGATTGACCGGACTGGAGGATTCTGTAGTAGCTCTACAGATATATCACGAGATCTTGCCCCACTATCTCGTCACCACCGCCATGTATCAACAGGAGATTCCAGGGTTGGTCGACCATATGTTGCCGCCGTCAGAGGACGAAAACTAGGCGATTGAGTACATACAGATTCAGTCAAAAACAAAGCCAGATGAGGATCCCGAGGAGGAACCAGAGTACAACAATGACGAGGAGGAAGAGGATGTTGAAGAGGAACTTGAAGAAGAAAGCTTAGGAGGTGACTCTAGGGATGATTATTAAGTGGCTGGTTGATTTCCCTTTTTCTTGAACCTTTTTTCATTTCCCTAAGGGCGAACCTATGAGCCCATGTGATCTTTTGTGAACTTTGAAAACAATGTTGTGACCACCATTCCCATCTTATTTTAATCCAAATCCTATCAATGAAAACTAAAGTTTGCTCCGGATCGAAATGTGTCAAAATCTAATTGTTCGTCAAATGCTTGCGACATAGGCTTACCTCCGGCAAAGAGAGGTCCTTCGTATCTTAGGAAATACACTTATCTGTATGCATGAATTAATTGCTCTACGTGCCAGTATTTGTACATTCTCTGAAACTAACTTCTACTCTTCTTTATTTTCTCGTTTTATCGTTTTACTTTATTCCCTAAAACAGAGGTTGGTTTGTTTTGATACGTAAAACTGGCTGAGCCACCGTACAATCTAAGATCCAAGGGAAAGATGTCTGTAACCGACGACCCGAACGAAAATGCTCTAAGTAGTAGTCGACAACCCATGTGGATCGAGGGAGAGGACAATACCCAGAATGACAAACATGTCATTAGAATGGAACAGGAAATGGAGTCACTGAGAGAAGAAGTACATCAGATCCGAGAGCTGGCACACTTGGCTGTGACGACGCTTCCACAACCACTCTGCTTCCCTTCTTTAGATTCAATCCCTGATAGTTTCCCTTCATCAACCCGACAAACAACCAGTACCCCAACCGCTATTACTACAAATCCAGCAAGTCAAGTTACACCACCAGTAACCCCTATAAATCTGCCAAACCCCCTATACATACACCCATATCCCAAATTAATTCCAAACACCACAAAATCCACCAACCACCGCCAATTTAGTTCATACCCTTCCTCGTGACAGCGTTACTTTTGCCAACTACCACACTCAGCACATACCTATGACACACACCGCCACATATGAGTGGTATGTTCCACCTATATATGCCACCTCTAAGCCTACCTTTACCACGCCCGTCACGGCCAGAGTGCCCTAGAAGATCGAGCAATATGCTGAGATGGAGAAAGAAGCAAAATACAAGGAAGAGGAGTCAGTGTCGGAACAGCTGTGAGTGTTGAGAAAATAGATGAAGAATCTTCAGGTTGCTTGAGGGAGCGAGAACCTGGATTATGAAGTACTTGTGTATAAATCCGGATGTTGACATGCCCGCAGGGTATAAGCTTCTAAAGTTCGACATTCTTTATGGAACGGGTGATCCCCAAGCTCATTTGACGGCCTACTGTGACAAGTTAGTCGGAGTGGGAAGAAATGAAAAGCTAAGAATGAAGTTATTTATAAGGAGTTTGATGGGAGAAGCGCTTACTTGGTATACCTAGCAAGACCATAGGAATTGGAGAGAGTGGCAGGACATGTCAGAGTATTTTATGAATCACCTCAGATTTAATACTGAGATCACTCCAAACAGGTTCGTTTAGGTGAATTTGAAGAAGAAACCCTCAAAGTCATTTCAAGAGTACGCTCGCCGCTGGAGATCGGAAGCTGCCAGGACCCAAACTCCATTTGATTATAATGAGCTAACCAAGTATTTTATCCGGGCCCAAGAAGGGATTTATTATGACAAGATGATGGGTATGATGGGTCAAACATTTCCCGAGCTGGTTAAAATAGGAGACTTCTTGGAAGAAGGTATCAAGTAAGGAAAAATACAATCAATGGCCGCGTTGCAAGATGCTAGCAAGGTTATACAATCTGATTCCATAAGCAGTGAGAAGAAGAAGAAAGAGAAAGTAACGGCAATCATCCCCTACTATCAGTCAAGTCCTCCTCGTAGAAATAACTCTAACCCCACAAACATCCATCCCCCACATCAACCCATTTATGCCCCAGTATATAGCACCCAACAATACTATAATGCTCAACCCCACTACAACCTGCCCCGAGCCAATATACATCCAAACCCACCACGACCATATGCCCCAATCCAAACTACCACCCACCAAAATAGACCTGCATATGCACCCAAGCCACGCCCAAACTTTGAAGAAAGAAATCCCAGAAACTTCACTCCAATCGCTAAACCTATAGCCCAGTTGTTTGAAAGGTTGAGGAGAGTTGGACTGATATACCTAGTGGAAGGGAGAATTCCCGACCAACCCTCCAAATATTCGGGTGTTCCTGGGCATGACACTGTGGATTGCTATAGATTGAAGAATGAGATCGAGCTACTAATAAAGAATGGATCTACCCAATGTACCCCAGCCCCACCAAATGTAAACCGTAACCAATTGCCAAACCATAGGAATCAAGGGGCCTACATGATTGCATTGGATAAGAACTATGACTTGAAGGGGACCATTGCCACTATCGAGAATGCTAAAGCTGCCAGAACACCACCTCAGATGTAAGGCCCCGTGAAGTTTTTTCCTAAATACCGGGGTTCCATGATGCCGGGGTAGGCGTAGAAGTTAATGATAGTAGAAGGACTGGGGAGTTGAAGGAAAATATTTTGGATTGAACAGTGCGCTGGGGAGTTGAAGTAAAATATTTTGCAGAAATAGGCATTTCTGTGGCCCGTTATGCGGCCGCATAATCACTCTACGGGCCGCAGAATGGCCGTAGAGTGAAGCAGCTACTTGGGCCATTTTTTATGTTAATTTCGCGGCCAGTTATGCGGCCGTACAACCATTTTGCGGGCCGCACTTTGATCGCATAATCATCCTTAGGATTTTTGTGGAGGGAGGTTCTGCTGCGCATTATGCGACCGCAGAACATGTCTGCGGGCCGCATAACTACCGCAGACCCAGACAGATGTTTTCCAATTTTTGGAACCAAATTATGCGGACCGCACATCCATTCTGCGGTCGCATATGTGACCGCATACCCTATTCCGGAGCTTTATTTTTGGTGTTTTTAAACCCAACCCTATTTCGTTAAAACATATGCCATAGTCCATTTTGAGCAAAAATTTTGATACTTTTAGAGTGAGAAATAGTGCTTAGAGTGGGGGAGTAACCTTCAACCTATTATCCATCAATTCTTGCTTAATCATTGAATATTAAGAAGGAAAGTCTTCATCCTAAGGTAAGAGTCTATGCCCTAGCTCTTAATTTCTAAAATTTACAAAAAAGGGATAATTTGAAAGACAATTCTTGGGTCTGGGAGTTGTTATCTTGCATGCATGTGTTATCAAATAGTGTAGGAAGGTTGTGAGCTAAAAATGGTATAGAATGGGTTGAGGGATGATGGAATCTTTCATAAAAAGGCCTTATAAAAACCTTAATGCACACCTGGTGCTTGATAATATGCTCAAATAAGCTAGAATCATGATCATCTTCCTAATTTTAGTCCAACTTGTTATATTTCTAAAATAGATCGAAGTGCTAAGAATTCCGGAATGTTTTAAAGTTTAAAGGAAGCTCAATTGAGGTATGTTGGCTAAACCCCCTTCTACTTAGAATCGAATCCCACGGTGTTCGTGTAATTGGTGTAAGTCCCAAATTGATCATTATAGAATTGGCTATTCCTAATGTGTTTGCGTTTAAGGATGTATGTTCAATATTTATTCTAAATGATTCATCATGTCATCTCGTCATTTGAGGATGTGTTCAAAATGTGGAATATGTGTCAAAAATGTTAGGACTTCATGTCAAGATCGAATAAAGGTTGTGATGCCAAATTGTATGAAAAGCCTCTATGTGCTTAGGATTCCCAAATTGCTCATATGTGTACTAATGCCTTAAACGGTAGGCCTTATTGTTGTTGTTGATGATAATTATGTTTGAATGTAGGAAGGGGAAACTGGAATTATGAAATACGGCCAAGTGCCAAGAATGAATTTCTAATTGAAGCCACTCGTGCCAATGCATTGAAAAGATGTGAATGATATATGAAGTGGGATTATTGATTGAAAAGGTAATGTCTCGAGTGAGAAGTCCTAGCCAATCGGGCCATGATCGGACGCCATGCCGCACACATGGTGGTGATTGTGCTAGAAATTATAATGAAATTATGGTTATGGTTGATGTCTCAAATGAGACGACCTAGCCGATCGGGTCGTGATTGAACTCCGTGTAAGAACACGGTGGTATTGTAAATTATAGTATATCGGTACTAAAGATCACCCAACCTAATAACATGGAAATTGACTTGAGAACTTATGTGATCCGTATTTGATGTTTTAGTATTGTTTGAAGCTCTTATTGAACTCATGACTGTTTCCCCCTCTTGTATTATTATTCATTCTATTGAGATGGTATTTAGTTTTACATACTAGTACTATTCGATAGTACTAACGTCCATTTTACCGCGGGCACTGCATCTTTAAATAGATGCAGGTGGTTCCATAGCAGGCAGTGTTGATCAGCGATAGTGGTACACCTTCCTCCTAGCAGACTTGGTGAGCCACACCTCATTTCGGGGTCATGTATTTTTTGTACATTTTGTTATCATGTTTGGAGGTATAGCCGGAGCCTTGTTATCGTCACTATCATTGTATTCCTTTGTATCTTTTAGAGGCTCCATAGACATTGTGTGTGTTGTATGTCGGTGTTGGGGGAAGTCAAACATTTCATGTTTATGTTTGAATGAATCACTTGTTCCACTTTAACCTATAAAAAGGTGTGTATTTTGAGACTTAAAAGTGAAGTAACTAATGAAATGATTTAGTATTGTGTACATGATCTCCCTACTGTCTAATTAACGAAATTATATCTTCTCTTGATCATGGGTTCGTTGGGTAGAAAGCGTCTAACAGGCTTGCTCGACCGGGTTTACTCGGTTGGGCACCGGTCGCGCCTTCTGAGTTTGGGGCGTGACATCGGATAACTCCATTAATCATTGTGCAGTTGAAACCTCCTGTGATGGTTCAGACATACCAACAATGGTCCACCACCACCGCCAGAGATGAGGGGAATCGAGAATACAAAACAGTTCCATGGACTTACCAATCAAAGGAAAAGGGAAAAATGACAGACACTGCAGCTGCTCACAGGATGACTAGGTCAGGAAGGTGTTACACTCCAGAAGAGGTGAATCGAGGGAACCCAAGTAGAGAACAGAACCAAAGAATAAACATAACAGACGCTGAGGTGGCAGAGTTTTAGAGGAAGATGTCGGTTAAAGAATATTCTGTAGAGGAACAGTTGAGGAAGACCCCTGCCTACATATCAATCATGGATTTGTTGATGAGCTCTAACAGTCATAGGGATGCTTTGGTGAAGGTGCTAGCAGAGTAAGTGTGCCAATCAATACTACTAGCGAGGCTTTAGTGGCAACCATTGGGAAGATGGTTGAAGCAAACATGATTTTCTTTCAGATTAATGAACTTCCTGTGGAGGATATGGATCATAACAAAGCTCTGCACATCACAGTCAAGTGTGGGGACAAAGTCGTGTCTCGAGTGCTTGTCGATGGAGGATCCAGAGTATATATTTGCATGTTCTCTACTCTGTGAGAATTGGCTATTCATTTGAGGGAAGTGAAAGAAAGTCATTCAACAGTAGGGCTTTTGATGGGTCGTAGAAGGATGTCATCGGAGAGGTCTACTTAGCCCTACAGATTGGACCAATTGAATTCCCAATATTGTTCCAAGTGATAGACATTTTGTCTTCATACAATCTGTTACTGGGAAGGCCCAGGATACACATGGTAGGGTCAATTCCTTCCACTCTCCATCAGTGTATAAAATTTGAATGGGATTTCTAGGAGATTGTGATACACGAGGAGTAGAGCCGGTCAGCTTACTTGGAGCATGTGGTTCCTTTCATAGAAGGATTAGATGGGATCACCTTTCATGCGGTCGAGATCATACAAGAAACAAAAATGGAGAAGAGTGAGGAGAACCATGGTATGCAGTCACCGTACAGGTCAAAGATGGCAATACGAGAGATGATGAAGTATGGGTACCAACTAGGGACTGGGTTGGGAGCCCGATCATGTGGGATAACAAAGACAATTGAACCGAAAGGGCAGAAAGGTGCTTCCGACATGGGGTATCAACCTACAACTGAAAGAACCTATAACGGTAACCCTGGAAAGAAGGTTTTCGTACCATAGCATGTTTCGGGCCTGGGTCAGAGCTCACCACCAGAGGATGACATCGTTGACGAAATGGGAAGATTGTTTGTGACCATGATCGAGGAATGTTGCAACGAAGTTGATATCAAGACACCAATCATTTGGGATGCCGAACTAGGAGAGACCTTGCAGAATTGGACCGACAGTCCATCTCTAGTTCGCCGGGAGTCTTGGTAGCATGGAATTTTAGTAATTTTGAATAACGCATGGTTAATTGAGGCATGAATCGTGCCTGTACCTTTTTGTTAAATTGCCTCTTTAAACGCTGAGACGTTCCTTTTGATGAAATGAAAGAATTATCTTTCCTGAAATCATTGCAAATTTATCTTTGCCTTTACTTATACTTAGTTTTTCTTTTCAGTAATCAAATTGATAATAACTCGCATTTTGAAATTGTGACATGTAACGAAACCCTTGAGCAACATAATCCAGACTACGAAGAGTATGACAAGAGTATGATGCCTGAGAACCTCCCGCAAGAGATCAAGTAGCTAGAGAGCTAAGAGAAGCCCTACCTCGAAGAAACAAAAGTAATTAGCTTGGAGAAAAGGTGAAAGAAACCCGAATCAACATCCATTTGAAGATAGAACAGAGGGAAGAATTAGTAGAGCTCCTCCGATAATACATCGATGTATTCACTTGGTTATATGACAACATGCCTGGGTTAAGTACCTACATCGTCTCGCTCCGATTGCACACCGATCGCCAGGCCACCAGTCAAATAGAAACCCAAAAAATTCAAGCCATATTTGAGTCTAAGGATAAAGAAAGAAGTCACCAAGCAGATAGAAGCGAATGTGGTGAGAGTCACCAATTATCCTATATGGTTGGCAAACATCGTATGGTACCAAAGAAGGATGGGAAGATTAGGATATGTGTGGACTATCGAGATCTTAACAAATCCAGTCCAAAGGATGACTTTCCTCTACCAAATATCCATATCCTTATCGACAACTGTGAAACATGAGTTGTGGATTGTTTCGCCGGATACCACCAGATTCTAATGCACGAAGAAGACGCCGAAAAGATAGTGTTCACCGCGTAATGGGGAGTTTATTGCTACAGGGTCATGCCATTTGGTCTCAAGAACACCGATGCTACCTACATGAGGGCCATGATGACCCTCTTACACGATACGATCCACAAGAAAATTGAGGTATATGTGGATGATGTCATCGTTAAATCTCGAAAGAATGCGGATAATTTGAGTGACTTAAAGATGCTCTTTGAATGACTGCGGAGGTACAGTTTAAATTTGAATCCTACGAAGTGTGCATTCGGAATCCCTGCAGGAAAACTATTAGGATTCATCGTTAGCAGAAAGAGGATAGAGCTGGATCCCTCAAAGATCAAGGCCATTCAGGACTTGCGTCCACCCAAAAGCAAGAAGGGCGTGGTGAGCTTCCTCGAGAGACTAAACTACATCAGCAGGTTCATAGCTCGGTCAACCGTAATCTGTGAGCCAATTTTCAAAAAATTGAAGAACGATCCTGCTACAAAGTGGATAGAAGAATGTCAGAAAGCTTTCGACATGATCAAGAAGTATTTATCGAATCTGCCAGTGTTAGTTCCTCCCGAACACGGGAAGTCCCGACTCCTATACTTGTACGTCTTGGATAATGCATTCGGATGCATGTTGGGACAACACGATGAGACTGGAAAAAGGGAGCAAGCCATCGATTACCTGAGCAAGAAATTCACACCGTATGAAGCCAGATACACCTTGTTAGAGCGGACCTGCTGCTCTCTGACTTGGATCACTCAGAAGTTAAAACACTACCTATCAGCATATACCACACATCTAATATCCCGACTCGACCCACTTAAGTACTGTTGATACCCAATTTTGTCCTACCTTTCTTCTAATTAATTTTTTGGTGCTCCCTATTCATTAATAATCTAATGTTATATTTTTTAAATTATTTAATAATCTATTTATTAATTATAAGTATAATTATAGGAGTGATTACTACTATTTTAATTAATATTGTTACTATTACTATTATCATTATTATTAGTATTAGTATTAGCATGATTATTAATGTTACCATTAATATGACTATTATTGAGTTAATCACTTATTTTAATATATAATATTATATATGTTCAAAGTATTATTATTGAGTCCAAATTATTAAGATATAGAAGCCAAATTAAATTAATCTGAAGAAGAAAAAGGCCATGATTTTCGGCCCAAATAAAGCCTTTATATCACCACATTCAGCAACCCATCAGATCTTTTTTTTTTAAAACCCAATTGTCCATCTCATTATCCAATAATCCAAGGGAATTATCTAGAAGCCCTAAAAGCTAAGTCTCCAAATCTCTCTAACTCTAGTCTCCTCCAAACTAGCTGTACCCTAACCCCTTTTCTCTTGAGCGAAAATTCTAACCCCATTAGTTGTAACAGAACCTTGCCTCTCCTTTTTAGTGAAAAATCTTCCATCTCTCATATGTAAAAAGATTCAGTCAACACAAAAGCCAAAGGGAATTTTGAATTTTGTTTCGCCTCACACGGAGAATTGACAAAGCAGGGATCACACTTGATTTCAAACGGCTATATCTCTTCATCTCTCTTCTATCACGATGTTGACTCATCAAAACGGCTCTTTTTGCGATCTAAAATCGATCCATGACCTCTTCCTTTTGAATTTCAAAAAAATAAAACCCTAGCACTTTCTTCTCGATAAATACATCCTAAAGCTTCAGCTTAGAACCATCTTTGAATTCTGAAAAAACTCAGTTCATATCATACTCTGCTTTTCTTTATAATCTCAAGCTTTACAATCTATGAAAAACTTTCAATTTTTTAGTCTCCATTTTTACATTCTCGGCAACTAAGGAGTGGTAGGTCTGATCGCTCAAAGTCCCAGTTTACTGCTCAGGAAGGTAAATTCGACTCTCGCGCTGTTTATTTTTGTTATTGTTAAATTTTTTTTTATTTTATAGAAATTATGCTTTAGGATCTTTGTATTACTGAATGTTATTTATGCCTGTAGATTTGTTCTGTTGTTAAATCTTGAATAGCATATTTGTATGAAAAATAAGTTTTGGTTCTCCTTGCATATTAATGTGACCGTAGAAAAATGTGACAGTAGAGGTGTCCTTTCCTTAGAAACCATGTCTCAAGTTTACTTAGTCGTGCATGTTTGTGAAGCCTTGTTATAAAATCATGTATTAGAAATTATGTCATTTGGACCTGTTCTTAAGATGCAATAATAGTAGTTGTAGTCCTCTTTTGCAATGAGAATACTCTTCTAATAATCATATGCTCAGGTTTCTATCAATGGAGTAGTATATAAAAAGAATAATTATTACTTGCAACTATTATGTACTAGTATTATTTAGTTCTATAGGAACTATGAATATTGAGTTCTTTATGCCGAAGCGTGATGAATGTTTTATGTGCTCATTGTTAGATAAATTGTATTTAGGATAGGTTTGCTTTATTACTTTTTAGTAGTGGACTACAGAAAGTTATCTGCTTAAATGAAAGCATTTTTCATTGGTGATAAAGTTATATGCCCCAGTGAGTATGAAGTATTTAACTAATCTAGAGGAGCCTTTAACAGTATAACTAGATCTTAAGGAAAATGTATCAACTATCTATGCATTTAAACTATGGATGAGTCCTTTTTTGAAAGAGTTGTGATAAACATATTTGTAGAAAGTAGGAAACTTGCTTTTAGAATATTGTTGTCAACCCGACCATTTATTCTTATAATTCGAGTACAGTTGAAGCAGCCAACAAAAACATCAAGAGGATCTTACGGAAGATAGTTGACAATCACATGCAATGGCACGAGAAGCTGTCCTTTGCCTTACTTGGTTACCGTATCACTATAAGAACATCTGCTTCGGCAACGCCATATATGTTAGTATATGGCACAAAAGTTGTGGTACTCGCATAGGTCGAGAAACCATCATTTGAGAGTCATCCAGGAAGCCAAACTAGATGATGCGGAATGGATACGTGTCAGGCAAGAACAACTCATGCTCATTACGGATACGTGTAAGGTGTCATACAGAATTGAAAGAGGCAGACCTGGAAATATCCATGTGGCTCAATTTTGGGAAAATGGTCATTGGCACCTACTGGAATTGAACAGAGTAGCTCCAACACATAAGATTCAAGATATAATGCAAATTCACATCTACTACAAACTGCAATCCCAAGATTAAACTATCTGGACTCCCACATTGTCTGGAAAATTTTCATGTGCATCTACTTGGGAAATGTTAAAAAAAAATGCAGCCCAATTTTACCAATAAAATGACCTGGCACAAAAAGATCCCATTTAAATGGTTCTTTTGTCTTTGGAGAGCTCTCAGAAATAAGTTACCCACTGATGACAGGATTAGTTCCTTTGGAATTATTACTGTATCAAGATGTGTATGTTGTACCATACCTACAGATGAAATAATAGAGCACATCTTCAGACAAGGCTACCTTGCTAAGACAGTGTGTAAGAAACATGGAGGTCCAACTGGAATTAAAACTGATAACATGCCACTCAGATTGATCTTGATGCACTGGTGGCTTCAGAAGAAAAACAATGAAGTGTTGAAGTTGATTCTAGCCTCTCTCTCCCCTTTATCATATGTTGGAACCTGTGGAAAAACAGATGTAGTGCTAAGTATGGTTCAAAGGCCTCCTCTATAGCTAGAGTAATCTTCTCCATCAACTCTATTGTCCAATTGCTTCTCCACACCAATTTTTCTACTATTAACTAGCCTTATAGATGGGTGAATCTATACTCTATCATTGAGAATATCAAACATCATACTATTGTCCATCAGGTTAAATGGACTAGACATGCGGCTGGTTTTGTAAAAGCTAACAGTGATGGGAGCCGATGTCACGACCCAAAATCTCACCATAGGTGTCGTGATGGCACCTAGGTAAGTCGATTACTTACAACAATTAAGCCAGTTTAACAATGATAATTTAAAACAAAGTTTAATATGAATACCGAAACAAAAGCGAAATAAGCCTATGCGGCAATAATCATAACAACCTCCCAAGACTAGGTTAGAGTCACGAACTTTAGCCGAATACATGGAAAGATCTCAAAGATCGAAATAAAATATTGTTCAAATAACAAGTTGACATTAAAATGAAAGGAAAGGACTCCAAGGAGACTGCGACGATCAAGCAGCTCTACATTGAATCATCGCGATCAATAAGCTAACTCTGCTTGAGTCCGATATCTCCAATACCTGGATCTGCACAAAAATATTGCAGAAATATAGTATGAGTACACTACAGTCGGTACCCAATAAGTATCAAGACTAACCTCAATGGAGTAGTGACGAGGTACAAGTCAAGACACCTAATAGTCAAAATAACATGTGTAGTATAGAAGTAATAAGGTAATAATGAAAGCAGGATGATGTAAATGGCAACAAGAATCAACATGTGATGATATAAATAGTAAAGTAATAAGAATATCGTGAAAGTACCATTGAAACCAAATAAGGAAAATAAATAACAACCAATTAAATAAGTCGTTCTAACACAAGTTTCGCAACAAAATTACTCCGATAATCACAAGTCACGAGTCTCAACCCACAAATCATATTCTCACGGCACCTTGTGCCCACATTTCTAATCATAACCACACTGACAACTCACGTGCCAACATCTCAATCCGCCCAGCATGATCACAGGCTCAGAATTACAATCCGCCCAACATGGTCACAGGTTCATCACAATCCGCCTGGCATGGTCACAGGCTCAATATCAACATGAGAGCAGATAATACAAGAATGCATGGGCATGATCAATAAATGTTACGTTTCATACCCTTGAACTAGTATAAGTGGCAAGCTATGGTGTATGCTTGTGCGAGTGTACTATTACAACCCAAGTCAACAAGTAATATCAAAGACATCAAGTAGCTCATTGAAAGCAACACATACAGAAGTAGAATCACACTATCACACGAATATTGTCAACATAATGCCCCTAGATAGCCACCCATATCACTCTACCTTGACAATATCATTAGTCACCCGTATCGCTCTAATAGCCACCCGTATCACTCCGCATAATAGCCACCCTTATCGCTCCGTCCGGACAATAACACAATAGCCACTCGTATCACTCTGCATAATCAACAATAGTGAGATGCCAGGCATAACAACAACAGTGAAATGCCACCCTTATGCTCCGCATAACAACAACCAATCCACACAACAATTCACATGTGCTAACATCACAACAAGACAACATATCAACTCGTACCACAAGTGCCCATAGGCAACAACCTTTCCAAAAGAACCAACAATATCAATATTTCCACAACAAATAGCCCACGGCTCAAACACAATGGGTATAGAATCTCAATAACAAAATAAACGGGAAAGTAACTCAACAATGAACAACACCCCCTTTAAACACAACTTCAATTAAAATAGATTAATGACTTTCAATAACTTCAACTTTAATTAATTGCTTAAGGATAAACTCGATAATGAAAGTATTTCCATAAAATGGCAAACTTCATATTCATAGGCTAACAATGAAAGAGATGGCACGAACTAGCAACTACATCTAAATGCATGAGAATAACCCTGCAACAAAAGAATATCATGTAACAACAATTTCAATTAAGAGTAACCCGACAATAAAGGAAGTCACATAATGATAAAAGAGGCCACAACTTCAAATAAAGCATATAAGAGTAAACTTTACAAGTAAAGGATGTGACATGTAACAACAACTTCAAATAAAGCATGTGAAAGTAAACATGACAAATAAAAGAAATAACATGTGCTAAGAATTCTAAATAAATACATGAAAGAAGCCTAAGAGTCTAAACCGGTCGATTTCCATATATAAACCTGAGTACGCACTCGTCACCTCGCGTGCACGGTTTTCTCAAATCCTAAGGGGTAGTTCCCCCACACAAAGTTAGACAAGATACTTACCTCAAAGAAGCTAAACCAATACTCTAAAATGACCTTCTCGTGTGAAACAATCTCCGGACGGCTAAAATCTTGTCAAAATAACTTAATATTATAAATAAAAACCATAGGAAATAATTTCAGATAATAAAACTCCGATCTTTGAGGAAAATTAAAAATTCAATTCAAAAGTCAACCCCGGGCTTGCACCTCGTAACTCGACAAAACTCACAAAATTCAAACATCCATTCCGATATGAGTCCAACCACACCAAAATTATCCAAACCTCGTAACTCGACAAAACTCACAAAATTCAAACATCCATTCCGATATGCCACACCAAAATTATCCAATTCCAACATCAAATCGGCCTTTAAATTCTCATTTTACATTTTAGAAAGTTTTTACAAAAAAATCCCCAATTTTCTCCAACTCAAATCACTAATTTAATGATAAAAACAAAGATGGAATCATGAAATATAATCAAATTCGGGTGAAGAAAACTTACCCCAATTCAAAGTATGAAAATCCCCTCCAAAATTGCCCTAAATCGAGCTCTCTAACCCAAAAAGTGATAAAATATCAAAAGCCCTCGAAATAGAGTACTTTATATTCTGCCCAGTGAATTATACATCGCGATTGCGAAGAACAAAACCTTCAGCTGCCAAATCGTGCTACGCGAACGCGACACTAAGGTCGCGAAAGCGGTGACCAAGATCTTCAGACTCTACGCGAACGGGTTTGTGTTCTTGCGAACGCGAAAAGAAAATTGTTTAATGCCCTTCTTGCCTTACTTTTGCACGATCGCGGAGCACTGCATGTGACACGAAGACAAAAAGTCTTCCAAGCTTCACGAAGGCGTTCATCTATTCGCGAACGCGAAGAACAAATACTGCCTGCCTCCAAATTACACTATGCAAACGCGGTACCATAGACGCGAACGTGATAAAGAAAACCAGATAACATAACTAACATTCTAAAATGGGAGGAAATGGCACATAGCCCATCCGAAATACACCTGAGGCCCCCGGGACACCGTCCGAACATACCAACAAGTTCCATAACATAATGTGGTGCTCGAGGCCTCAAATCACATCAAACAACATCAAAACTACAAATCGCACTTCAAATCGAACTTATGAACTTTCAACTTCCGCAACTTGCGCCGAATCATATCAATTCAACACGGAATGACGTCAAATTTTGCATGCAAGTCCCAAATGACACAACGGAGCTATGCCAACTTTCGGAATCATAATCCGAACTCGATATCAACAAAGTCAACTCCCGGTCAAACCTCTCAACCTTCTAAACCTTCAATTTTTGAACTTTCGCCAAAATGCATCAAATCCACCTACGGACCTCCAAATCTAAATTCAGACGTACGCTTAAGTCCAAAATTACCATACAAAGCTATTCGAATCATCAAAATACTATTTCAGAGTTGTCCACGCAAAAGTCAAACTCCGGTCAACTCTTGCCGCTTAAGCTTCTAAAAAAATCATTCTTCCAAGTCAAATCCCGAATCATCCAAAAACCTAACCCGGATACACATACAAGTCATAATACACAATACGAAGCTATTCGAGACCTTAAGCCACTGAACAGGACGCTAATTCTCAAAACGACCGGTCGGGTCGTTATATTTGATCAGCTCTGGGAGGATAGGTGGTGGTGTTATAATTAGAAATCATTTGGGAGAATTTATTCAGTCAATTGCATCCCCATTGGGTGAGGGTACCATCAATTTGGCAAAAACGAAAGCCGCTTCTATATCCAGTGGTGCATTGCTAATGGGTACAATAGAGTACATCTACAGGCAGATTCTGAGCTATTGATCAAACTGGTTGACAAGCAATAATGATCCCCCTTGGATCATCAAGATGAATTTGCAGAAGCTGAGAGCACTTTGTCTTCAGTGTGAGAAGATCACATACTCTCATGTGTACAGAGAGGCCAATTCCCCTGCTGATTTAATATCTAAACTCAGTTATGATCTCATTGCACTAACACACTTCCCCAACACTTTTAATCTACCTCCTCATATAAGGGGGCCAAATCCAGAAAGATATTTTGGACACCCAAGCTTTCAGATACAGAAAGACTCAAAGAATCATTACACCACCACAATTGGCTTCCACCACTTCTCATGGTTATGGTTGATACAAATAAATTGAGGGGAGAATACAAATTTGTCCAATTATACATCATGAAATATCATCACAGCAGCATGAGTAGGAACTGTGGTTCAGATGCTAACACCACCATAAGAGCAGTTTAAATGCAACAACAGTATGGTTTTTACTAACCTGTTTGTTCTTATGTGCACCACATTGGACACACTCATAACATTGATAGACCTCCAAGGTGTTGTATTAGCACCTTGGGTGCTCAGTCTGTTGGAGGTCTTTTAATACTATAAAGAGTGGTGTTCTCTGCAGCTAACCTTCAATGCAGGCAACTAAATATACCATACCCACAATCACCAGCACAACACCTTAATACCATTACACCCTCAGCAACCCTTTACAACAACCTTACTCCACTTCAACACTACTACAAATACATTAAGATCTATCCTTACACTCCGGAGACTTAATCAATTTCCCTAGCCAACAACTCACATCTCACACCAACTCTCAGAATCCACAAGAACCTGGGAGTAGAGTTGCATACCCACAATCCAAGGACAGAGGACATAAAGATACACATCTTTAACTCTTTTTTCCTTTTTGCGGGTAATTGTTCTTGTGGCATGCTTAACTATTTGATTTACTTTCAGTGTGTGGTATCAGCAATCCCAATGCTCATCCTGCTGAGAGTCTACCAAAGGTCACAAGCATGTCAGAATTTGGCTAACTGCTTAAATGCAAAGGAGGAAAACACAATGTTGCAGATCATAGTTTGTAGAAATAAATATTTGGGAGCAGAACACCTTATCTTTCTTTTCTGGGAGATGGATAAAAGGGAACACTTTCTTCTAACTTGTTTGTTAAATTTTGAAAGTACAAAAAGTAGGCCTAGATCATTGGTGAATCCTCAATGTGTGGTATTAGCACTTCAAGTGCTCAGTCTGTTGAAAATTCATCAATCATCCTGGGAATGCCAACTTCATCATGCCATATTGGATCACATAAGACATCCAGACATGCATGTCATGTCTGGGGGCTCAAAGCTAGTTGCCCAATATGGTGCAACAACAAGCAGGTTCCAAGCAATCACATACAGTGACTACTGCCAACTGAGCAACCAACTAGACACAACTAGGGGAACAAACCTAGCTGCCCTAGTTTTCTCTACAGGTAATCACCATATATAGTTTATGGAACCATATAGCTCACACACATGTGCCCAAACAATGAATAACCTGGACAAATTTTGGGGCTCAGGCCTAAATGTTCAGTTTGACAAGTTTAATATCACCCTCCAGGTGCAGAGATATACACACATACAAGCACAAATGTTTGATATGGAGTGCAGAACCAACTTCCAGATGCCATCAGCTCAACTTGATTCACCTCTTCTGTCCTGGATGAAGACAACAATCATTCACCATCCAGTGCAAAATACATTAATGCATTGGTCACACACAGGAAATACCTCATGCCCAAGTTCTTCTATTAGCTCCAACAAATAGAGGTAGCATGTTACTTCAACACCATACCTCCTTTTGTTAGCTATCTTCGACTTGGTCAGTGTATAGCTATGTTGAAGACAGTCCTTTTCATAGGATGGATGTACCTACCTGTTAGTTTTTGGAAGGTCTCCCTCCAACTCTTTTGCATAGTTGACATAGGTTTATATTGTATAGTTGACCTAGGATAACTTCACATTGTCTTTTGTCATCCAAATGTCTATCAAATATGGATAGATAACTGGAAATTCACTATAGGTCTAACTTCACATAAGCTTTTGGATCCTCTTGATTGTTTTGTTTAGATAATCAAGTGGTATTCCACCATAGGTTTGAGGTTAGGTTCATGCCCCCCTCCTTTGAATTTGCTTCATTTGTATATACAAAAACCCTAGGCACAATGCCTAGTGGGTTCTACTAAAATAAATATATGCTATATTACATATTAGGGAACTTCAAATACGAGTCTTCAATTTTCAATTATCTATCTTAATTTTTCGATTTTAAAATACAAACTTATGGGCTTTAATTATCAATCTCCATTCATTAATTTTCAATTATCAAATTTCAATCGATAATTTCAATTTTCAATCGTCAATAATCAATTATCATTTTCAATCTCTCGTGGACTTTAATTTTTCGTGGACTTCAATTGTGGATTTATTTTATGCACCGTGGACTTCAATTGTGGATTTACTTTATGCATTGTGGACTTCAATTGTGAATTTACTTTATGCATTGTGGAATTCAATTGTGAATTTATGTTTTGCACCGTGGACTTTAATTGTGGATTTACTTTATGTATTGTAGACTTTATTTGTGGATTTACTTTTATGCACAGTAGACTTCAATTGTGTTTTGTTTTTTCTCACCTTATTTACTTCCTTCATTGTGGACTTCCTTTCACCTTGTACATAACATATATGGTGTATGTAATTTTGTGAATGTGGATTTAATATCAACTTCCTCCATTCCATCATATTTATATATTCAAAGTCGCTAATGAATTTTCTAGTATATTTTGTTTCATAAGATGACAGGATCAGAAGTTCGCACCACACATCAAATCGTGGATCATATCTAAGCAATGAACTGGGAAAATTGTCGAAGGTGGAGTTAAGCTCATCATCAAGAGGTCAAAGATCTACTCCCAAATTATATTTTGCAAAATCGTGGTTATATAGGTAAATCAAATTCAATTGTGTCCATCTCTTAGTCGTTAATCGTTTGACCTACATATGGCCTAATTCTCATAAAGCCCTCGATATGTAGGCAACTCGAAAATCGGAGTGCGGCCGCAGCCTTTCAAAATACCTTTCATTTTGAATCATTTCGATCCTCCCTTAGGCCATGGCCGCCTTCTATAGGATATCTAGGCTCGTCCGCCTTTAATAGGATATTTAGGCTCATTCGCCTTTAATATGGCATTTAGGCTCATCTGCCTTTAATAGGATAATAGGAAAGTCCACCTTCAAATAGGACATTCGATCGAAATGATTCCATCCCATAATTTTTCCAACGTCCATATCATCCTTATCCTTTTAAGGGCGTACTTGTTGGCCGGGACAAAATTGGCAACTACATCAATTTCTTTTCTCGAAAATGCTTTCATCATTTTTGGTTAAAGAGGGACAACTGTTGAACAGTACTGAGAGATTGAGTATTCAGATAGTATGAGTTCACGAGACTTCCATTGTAGTGCATCCCATATAGCATGTACATTGGCATGTAGATGTCACATTCCTCAAATTATTCTGAGTTGATCTATTTTTCTTGTATTAAGTTATCTGTTGAACTTGAAAACATGTCTACATTTCTGTACTGTAATTCTATATCGAATTGTACCTGCTGAGCTTGTCATTACTTTCAGTCCAATAGTTAGTATTGTTACTTACTGAGTTGGTTGTACTCACATTACACCATGCACCTCGTGTGCAGATTCAGGCATTTTCGGGCACGGTGATCGTTGATTGTGGAGTCCGATCATTTGGAGATCATCGAGGTAGCTATTGGGCGTTCGCAGACCTTGACTCTCCTCCCTTATCTTTCATGTTATTAATTTCAGTTTTATTTTCTGGACGGTGTACTAGACTATCTTTATGTAGATGCTCATGTACTCGGCGACACCCCGATTCTTGAGAGAGATTATGTATTGAGTTATGACTTCCTATCCTGTTTTTAAAAGATTTTCCTTTAATTAAGCTGTTTTCATATCTTTCAAAGTTTTAAAATATTGAAAATGTCTGAGTAGTTGGCTTGCCTAGTACTATGATAGGCGCCATCACGACGGATTTATTTTGAGCCGTGACAAATTGGTATCAGACCCTAGGTTACATAGGTCTCATGAGTCATGAGCAGGTTTAGTAGAGTCATGCAGATCGGTACAGAGACGTATGTACTTATCTTCGAGAGGCTGTCGAACCCTTTGGAAACTTCACATTCTTATATTCTTGTCTTGCGGATTTGTTGATTCCGGTCACTAAATTTCTGTTGTTCTATTCTCTCACAGATGGTGAGGATACGTACTACCGGTCAGGATGGACAGCCACCAGTACCACCAACTAGGGACACAAGAGGTCGATGTTGCGATAGGGGCCGCGGTAGAGGCATGGGTGCAGCTCGTACAGCAGCTAGAGCGGCACATGCAGATCCACCAGTTGATCTAGCTCAGGAGCAGGTACCAGCTATGGTTGAGCCAGTAGGGCCAGCTCAGGCACCAGTTGTGCCTATTGTGATTCCAAGCCTTCAAGAGGCTTTGGCTCAAATTTTGACTGTGTGCACTAACCTTGCTCAGGCGGTTTCTGTTCCGGCTGCGGCAGCCACTTCTCAGGTCGGGGGAGGTACTCAGACTCCCATCGCCCGTATACCAGAACCGGTGATGTAGAAACTCCAGACATCGGGGGTACCACTAGCCCAGCCGCTCATGCCTAGGCAGGTCCTGTTATGATTGATAATGAGCAGAGGAGACTAGAGAGATTTGGGAGACTCCAGCTTCCATCATTCAGTGGGGCTGAGTCTGAGGATGCCCAGGACTTTTTGGATAGGTGTCAGCGGATTCTTCGCACGACAGGTATTCTGGAGACCAGTGGGGTCTCATTCACTACTTTTCAGTTTACTGGGGCTGCCTTCAGATGGTGGGAAGATTATGAGAGGCGCAGGCCAGTCGGTGCAGCACCACTTACATGGCGTGAGTTCTCCGTTCTCTTCTTGGAGAAGTTCATGCCATAGTCTCGTAGAGAGGAGCTGCACAGATAGTTTGAGCAGCTACGTCAGGATGACATGTCTGTGACTCAGTACGAGATGAAGTTTTCCGGGTTAGCCTGTCACGCAATTTGGTTGGTTCCCACGGATAGGTAGAGGATTAGGAGGTTCATTGATGGCCTTACATATCAGTTGCGGTTGCTTATGACTCGGGAGAGGCTATCTGGTGCTACTTTTGACGAGGTGGTTGATATTGCTCGGCAGATAGAGATGGTCCATAGTCAGGAGCATGAGGAGAGGGAGGCGTCGAGTTTCGAGCGGTCCCAGTGGTGTTCATTCTGGGGGACAGTCTTACCACAGCAGGGGTCGTCCTTATAGGCCCGCTCAGATGGCTCGTCCAGTTCACCGTGTTGCATCATCTAGCCATGGTTCATACAGTGCCCGTCCGGGCCAGTCATCTCTCAGTGCTCTTCCAGCTCAGAGTCCATCCCGTGCACCATCAGTGCATGGTTCTTCTGTACCAGGTTCTTCTGATAGTTATTTTGGTTCTCGGGGTCCGCCTCAGTACTTGCCGCCATTTTTCGAGAGGGGATGTTTCGAGTGTGGAGAGTTAGGTCATGTGAAGTGGTTCTGTCCCCGCCTTATGGGAGGTCCAGTTCAATAGAGCAGTCAGGCCACGACCTCAGCACTAGTTACTTCACCACCCGCCCAGCCAGCTCGGGGTAGGGCTCAGGCAGCTAGGGGTCGCCCAAGAGGGGGAGGCCGATCAGGTGGCAGTCAGGCCCGATTCTATGCTATTCCTTCCAGGCCAGATGATGTTGCTTTAGATGCAGTGATCACAGGTATTGTCTCAGTATGCCACAATAATGCTTCTGTATTATTTGATCCTAGTTCCACTTATTCGTATGTATCATCGTATTTTGCTCGTTATCTAGATATGCCCTGTGAGTCCTTAGTCTCATCTATTCATGTATCTACGCCAGTGGGCGATACTATTGTTGTGTACCGTGTATATCGGTCATGTGTAGTGACTATTGGTGGATTGGAGACTAGAGTTGATCTCTTATTGCTTAGTATGGTTGATTTCGACGTGATCCTGGGTATGGATTGGTTGTCTCCATGTCATGCTATGCTATATTGTCACGCTAAGATCGTGACTTTGGCGATGTTAGGTTTGCCGAGGATCGAGTGAGAGGTTCTCTAGATTATGTTTCCGGTAGGGTGATTTCATATTTAAAGGCTCAACGGATGGTTGGGAAGGGATGTTTATCTTATTTGGCCTTTGTGAGGGATGTTGGTGCTGATACCCCTACTATTGATTCTGTTCCGGTGGTGCGAGACTTTACGGATTAGTTTCCTGCAGACTTGTTGGGCATGCCACCCGACAGGGATATTGACTTTGGTATTGACTTGGTGTCGGGTACTCAGCCCATTTCTATACCTTCGTACCGCATGGCCCCAGCTGAGTTGAAGGAACTAAAAGAACAGCTTCAAGAACTCCTTGATAAGGGGTTTATTAGGCCAGTGTGTCGCCTTGGGGGGCGCCGGTTCTGTTTGTGAAGAAGAAGGATGGTACTATACGCATGTGCTTCGACTATAGGCAGTTGAACAAAGTTACAATCAAGAACAAGTATCCTTTGCCGCGCATTGATGATCTATTTGACCAGCTTTAGGGAGCGAGGGTGTTCTCTAAGATTGATTTGAGGTTTGGGTATCACCAGTTGAAGATTCGGGACTCGGATATTCAGGACCTGTTATGGTCATTATGAGTTCCTTGTGATGTCTTTTGGGTTGACCAATGCCCCAGCAGCATTCATACATATGATGAACATTGTATTTCAGCCTTATCTCGACTAGTTTGTCATAGTATTCATTGATGATATCCTGGTGTACTCTCGTAGCCAGGAGAAGCATGCCCATCATTTGAGGATTGTGATGCAATGGTTGAGTGAGGAGAAGTTTTATGTCAAGTTCTCCAAATGTGAGTTTTGGCTTAGTTAAGTGGCATTCTTGGGGCACATGGTGTCCAGTGAGGGGATTCAGGTGGATCCGAAGAAGATTGAGGCAGTTTAGAGTTGGCGGGGACCGTCTTCAACTACGGAGATTCAAAGCTTTCTCGGCTTGTCCGGCTATTATCGTCACTTCGTGGGGGGTTTCTGTCACGACCCAAACCAATGTGCCGCGACGGGCACCCGGTGCCTTACTCAACCGAGTACCAACATAACGTATATTCGTATGACGACCCAATATGATAGAGAAATTTATGCACGTGACATACGGGCCTATAAGGCCGACATGATCATTTGTACACTCAAAACATAGGCCGACAAGGCCATACAATCATTCATATACATGTCATATGTCTACAAGCCTCTAAGAGTACATAAACATCATAATGCCGAGACAGAGCCCCGACATACCAATCAATACGTGTCCAATGCATACTAATCAAATAGGCAACTCCGGAGCAAATGAAGTGCACCAACATCTCCCGCTGAGCTGATAGCCTACTTGGAGGACTCTCGACCTGTCTATCGGAACCTGCGGGCATGAAACGCAGCATCCCCAGGCAAAAAGGGACGTTAGTACAAATAATGTATCGAGCATGTAAGGAATGAAAATCAGTAAATAATAGACATGAGAGAACATAAAGTAAAAGACTCGACATGTAAGTCTAAATAGCTTTATGAATCATTTAATATTTAAATGTCATACCCTGCATAGGTATATGCGTTCATAACATAATCAAGCCTCTGAGGGCATCCCATCATATAATCTCGACCACTGTGGGCAAATCATCAACGTATACCAGCTGATCAGGTGGTTGTGCATATATAATGCCATAACCTTTTTTCATATCCCATATACATATAATATACGCGTATATAACGCCATCTGGTCATTGGTCAATGTACACATAAATGCATGAAATACATAAGAAATACGTTAATAAGATTTCTCGGTATGTCATAAGATCAATATGCCTTTTGGATAAACTTAATCAAATACGTATTTTTCTGAGACCCTTGAACAGAAGATATAATAATAATTTACATGGAGAATCAAGAATATAGACACCCCTAGTACTTCTATGAATAAAGTAATTTATGAAAATTATGCGTTTACTCGTTTCGTTTGTATCGTATGGATCATGCCAAAAAGAAAGAAGGGATAGCCTTAACATACCTGAATTGATTCTCTTGACAATCCCTCCAACACATATCTTTTGCGACAAAACACGTAACGGCGGATCGAAGTAGGGGAGAATCCGTATGATATTCTTGAGAAAGATTACACCGTACTCCTTTAGAATCGCAAAATCCCATTGCTATTATGCTAAGAAGTTTCGTATGAATTTTTATTGAAGTAACTCACGTTACTATCATACATGTTCTTGTATGAACTTGATGAAGACTCCCTTCCTCATATTGTAGAGATATCAACACCTCTTTAAGTGATTTAGAGAGGCTTTTAAAGTTTGGTGGGTGTGGGACCCACTTAGGATGACTTAGCTACCTAACTCTCTAATTTTGCCACCTTACCATATAACATTAAGAGTCATTTATTTGGGGTAGGTTTTCTGCCACGTTGGGGGGGGGGAGGCTTATCCAAAATTATCCACTCATTTCCTTAATTAACTTGTTAATTCCCCCACTAATCTAATAATTTATCAATTACCCACATAATCAAGAATTATCTCAACTTACCTAAAATACTACTCACTTTTAACATAGTTTATACACCTTACTATCATGGTCATGTGGTACCTTGTATGGCACAAGTCCATAAATACCGGGGTATTATAGCTTGGACCGTATTTTATCCCAAGATGTCTAACTTCGACGAAATTTATTTTCTTCGATTTGCTTACCCTCTCACTTTCACGAATTTACTCATCACTTGTTTGAAATAGCAAAATGATTATAATCTCAAAATAATCTCATTCACGTGCTTACGTCGATTAACTTACGACGAAACTTTAACGTCCGAAAATGCGGGATGTAACATCATTCCCCCCTTTGGAACATTCGTCCTCAAATGTTGACTGATGCACTTATCATTATCATAACCTATAGTTCTTGCGAATACTTTAGTACTCTTCTTGCCATCTAGGCAACTGTTCTATGAATAAATCCAAGGGCCAGGGAATTCCCCCCTTTAGGCCTCTTTCTCACACCACGACTTGTGGTCGGAATCCTTCCAATCTCGTAACTGTTGCTACCTTCTATCATGCAGCTTGTACTACTCTGACCTTGTAAGTGCGCCTATGCGACTCTTCTCTCCTTTTTCCTCCAGCTTTTAGCCAATCTCTAGGCCTCACTTTGTAAACATTATACAAAGCTTGACAAGATGTCCCTCTAGGCATCTATAGGTACTGAAGTTCTTCGCTCGGTATTTTGTTGAACTTACGAATATTGCTATACCTTATTTCATAGACCTGGTTATCCATTTGTATGACTTTACTGCATCTAGGTAGGTCATACTATACCATAACTCTTTCTTCGATTTATCATTACTGAAGTCTGCTACCAAATTCCAGGTTACTCTCGTTGCTTATCCCATATGTATAAATCTAAGTTCTTTAATGCTTTCTCATTACTGTTCATCTTAAGAATGACGGCCAAATCTTATCTCATACTTTGTAACTATTATCTATCCATTGTTGATTCACCTCGATGTTGATATACAATTTACCACTAATAACTTGACCTTTTATGTAACACTGCCGCTAGGGCTCACGTCGCATCGAGGAACATTTGAAATGATTAGACTGATCCACCTGGGGGCGATACCATGCTTCCATAACCATATTTCATAGCATCCCATCATCTTACGTGGGTATTTTAATCATGTACAACTCATGAAATCCCTTCAAATCATCACTCAATCGAAGGCCCAAACGTCATCCTTCATTTATCACAATTATACCCTCATTCTACTACCAGGGCAGCATTCCATCTCTTTTAAATGCTATTAGTCTTAGACTCCTTTGAGTTCATTCAGGCTATACTGAGCTTTCTATAACTTAGAGAAACCATCAGCTCTCTTGTTTTTATGGGCTTAATCCTGAGGACTTATTCATTCTCATCACTGTCTCACTCGCTCTTTCTTATCCTTATTCCTGTCTTCCTAACACCTTGTCGCTTTACCATGCTTTAGCTTGCGACCTACACATATTCATTTATACTACTCGCAACCTTTCTTCAACTTGCTTGCACCACTGATTTCCTTATGTTATTTTGGAACATTAAGCGAGACATCACATAGTCTCAGACTCTTCTTAACTCTTTTAACTAGACCTCTCGATACCTAGAAATAATAGGTATGGATTAGTCGCAATGCTACTAGTCCTCTATCTAAAGTATGGATTAGTCGCAACCTTCTGCATTTGAGTATCTCGTACGTTGTTCACCTTTACCTTACTTACCTTAAAATCTCGCATCACATCTTCTATCTCTTTTATGACCTCGCTTTCACACATGTATAATTCACATTCACAACTTGAAGCTCTATTATAATAGTTGCACCTCTGGTGCATGCACAATCCGGTGGTAGCTCCATACTGACTTCTTATGAGGCTGGTACTCTTCTAACTGCCTTTCTTGTAGAACCGTTATAGAATATAGTTGTTGTACTATCTCTCTTGCACCTCTGATATTAAGAATGATTCTGCTATGTTCTTAATCATGATTTCTATAATTTTCTGGGTCCAATAATCAGACTCCTGATTACTTAGTTGATGTAACTCCTTAGTTTCCTCTTCCTTCTGATCAGCTTTTATGTAGGCTTTAAGCTATCTTCCGATCTGCAGCTCCTGGTATTAGTTATTACTTTAGCCTTTCATGGGTGTTATGGAATATCCATGGTACAATCTTCTAATGATTCAATCCTTTGTCCATGACATGGGCTCAATTCTTTCTTTTAACTTATACTGGAGTCTTCTACGGCTGTATGATTGTTAACATATATGTTGCATGGATAATACTCCGAAATCTTAAGTGTGTTCATAACGTAACTAACTCTGGATCATTGATCAAATAATTCCTTTCTTTCCATCTCATCTTTCTTCAAACGTAAGCAATTACCTTTCCTGGTCTTTCTGCCCCTTGTTACGTGCATACTTAGCTTATCTTAGTTTCCACGCATGCCAGAATTTTTGTGCAACTCATATGATCTCGAATATTACTTTTGACTTCACTTCCCGTTCATTAGCCACGGTAGGTGCCACTTTCTTATGGAGTGCATATAAAGTTATAGTGAGACTGTTTTTACATGACCATTTCTTCTTCAATTACTATGCTTAGGTTGAAGCCTTCTTCCTTATTTCCTCAGCTAGTTTTTCACTGTAGTACTTAGGGAGGACCCCCTGATTTTTGGAGGAAGTAAGGATTATAGGGGAGATGCTGCCCGTATACAAAATAAGCTTGTCGTTCGTTGTGCGATAGTTGTACCTTTTCTAACTTAATGATAGTATTATTATCGTTGTTGTAGATTAAGGTGCAAAGAGGCGAGTTCAACTTGGTGATTGGAAAGATTGTGATCCCGTAACTACATAAGTTTGATAACGAGGCATAAAGAGAAGTTCGTATTCCTAAACTTATGTACATTATCCTAGTCTCATAATTTATAGTGTTATCCCTTATCGGGACTTTATATTCGGTTAAGTATTGTCTTCTTCCAGTCAAGAGAGCAGAGGGTCTCTCTATATATATACAGTATTACAGTATTTTTGCCACCATCAAGCTATAATCGATGGGTAGGCCCCTATTGGACAACCTCTGATCAGATGGTAGATTATTTACCGAGCCTATTGTGGCCGAGCACCTATGAGCGAGCCCAAAATGTCCGAGATACCTAGCCTAGTATGGTCGAGCGCCTATGAGCGAGCTTTCTATGGACGAGCAGTTGCACGTACCCAGCCTTATAGGGCCGGACATTTATTTTACTTACTATATTGAGAGAGTTGAGTCAGTATCAGCAGGTAAGTATATCTCCAGATCATCTTTGACTCCCAGTTACTTTCAGTTATTATATTATCAGTTCAGTTTCAGCTTTAAGTTATTTTATTGTCTTACATACTCGGTACATTATTTCGTACTGACGTCCCTTTTCTGTGGATGCTGCATTTCATACATGCAGGTTCTGATAGACAGACGGATAGACCTCCTCAGTAGGTGTTGCCCGAGTTGAGCTTGATCGGTAAGCTCCACGTCCTTTGGAGTTGCCGGATCTAGGGTTTTGTGTACATATTGTGTATATATGTATATATGTTATGGGTAGGTCGGGGCCTTGTTCCGGTCACAGTACATCTATTAGTAGAGGCTTGTAGACATATCCTATCAGTTAGTGCAGCATGTTGGGCTTGTAGGCTTTGTATGTATATTTTGTTGGTTTGTCAGATGTAGTAGTTATGACGGCCATGTCGGCCCAACTTTATATTGATGTTTAGTCAAAACTAGTTTCCGTTCTGTTTTATATTTTGCTTCGCAAATTGTCTTGCAATGTGGCCCCATGGCCAAAGTATGACATTGTATGTTCAGAGTCCCTCAGTCGCAAGTTGGTACACTAGGTTAAGTGAGGCACCGGGTGCCGGTCTCGCACCCAGGTTCGGGGCGTGATAATGACGCAGGACCTCGCTTACTCATTAGCGAGTACTACTTTGGTCTTCTCACGATCAATGATTCCTCCCCAATAGTGCTTGACTCTGTGTCCATTCACTAAACATTTTCTTTCACCATGTGAAGCGCGCAGCTCAATTGTACCATAAGGAGTGACTCTCACTACCTCAAATGCACTTGACCATCTCGAATTTAACTTACCAGGAAACAGCTTGAGCCTAGAATTGAATAATAGTACATGTTGGCCCGGTTCGAAGTGACGTAGATTGATATGCTTGTCATGTCATCTTTTTATTTTCTCTTTGTAAAGCTTAACATTTCCATAAGAGTGCAGCCTGAACTTATTTAACTCATTCAACAGCAAGAGTCTCTTCTCGCCCGCGGCTTCAAGGTCCGTATTCAACTTTTTAATGGCCCAGTACGCTTTGTGTTCAAGTTCAACATGCAAGTAACATGCCTTTCCATAGACATGCTTATAAGGCAATGCCCCAATTGGTGTTTTGTATGTAGTTCTATATGCCCACAAGGCATCATCTAGCTTTGCAGCCCAATCCTTCCTATTCACACTCACCGTCTTCTCTAATATTCCTCAGCTTGTCCACTTGTTTGCGGATGATATGCCGTGGAAACTCTATGGCGGACTCCATATTTATCTCGAAGGTTATTCAACAACCGATTGCAAAAATGTGTCCCTTCATCACTAATCAAGGCATGTGGAGTCCCAAACCTCGAAAATATATTCTTTTTCACAAACGCATCTACCACCATGGCATCATTTGTTGGCAATGCGATCGCCTTTACCTATTTTGGCACGTAGTCAACTGGTAGCAAGATATATGTATTTATTTCCTCTGGACAATGGTAATGGTCCCATAAAATCTATCCCCTACACATCAAAAATCTCAACCTCCAGGATGTTATTCAAATGCATTTCATGCCTCTTTGTGATTGTTCCTGTTCTTTGATACCGGTCACACTTCTTAACAAATGCATGGGCATCCTTGAATAATGTTGGCCAAAAGAACCTAGATTGTAATACCTTTGCAGTTGTCATATCGCCTCTATGATGGCCCCCATAAGGTGATGCATGACAATCATACAACACTAATTCCACCTCCTTTTCTGGAATGCATCTCCTCATCAACTGATCAGCACACATCTTGTACAAGAATAGCTCATCCCAGTAGTAGAAGTTCACATCATGTAGAAGCTTCTTTCTTGCTTTAGATTCAATTTCAGGAGGAAGTACCCCACTCACAAGATAATTCACACAATCTGCGTACCATGGGGGAGGGTATTGGGTGATAGAAAAATGTTGCTCATCAGGAAATGCCTCTTTAATTTGTCCACCCTCCTCCACGTGGTCATGATTTTCCATCTTTGATATATGGTTAGCTACTTGGTTCTCTGTGCCCTTTCGATCTCGTATTTCTATATCAAATTCCTGCAACAATAAAACCCAGCGCATCAATCTAGCCTTGGATTCTTTTTTTGTAAATAGATATCTGATTGCTGCATGATCGGTATGGACTATGACTTTTGTTCCCACCAAGTATGCCAGAAATTTCTCAAAGGCCCACACAACGGCCAACAACTCCTTTTCAGCGGTGGTGTAATTCAGACGTGCATCATCAAGAGTCTTACTCACATAGTAGATAAAATAAAACATCTTGACCTTCCTCTGGCCTAGCACTTCCCCAATAGCATGGTCACTTGCATCACACATAAGTTTAAATGGTAAGGACCAATCCGGTGCCGCAATAATGGGGGCAGCCACCAACTGCTTTTTGAGCTGTTCAAATGCCTTCAGGCAGGCTTCATCAAAATTGAAAGCTACATCCTTTTCAAGCAACCTGCACAAAGGAGTAGCAATTTTTGAAAAATCCTTAATAAAACGTCTATAGAATCTAACGTGTCCCAAAAACTCCGGACACCCTTCACATAAATGGGTGGAGGTAAGTTTTCAACCGCCTCCACCTTCGCCTTATCAACTTCAATGCCGCTCCTTGACACTCTGTGATCCAACACGATGCCTTCTTGCACCATAAAATGGTATTTTTCCCAATTCAACACTAGATTTATTTCTTCACAATGGGCCAACACCTTGCTCAAATTCTTAAAACAGCCATCATAAGAAGACCCAAAGACTAAAAAATCATCCATAAAGACTTCTACAAATATTTCCACCATATCGGTGAAAGTAACCATCATGCACCTCTAGAAAGTGGCTGGTGCATTACAAAGACCAAACGACATTCGCTTGAAGGCGAAAGTGCCATAAGGACAAGTAAAAGTTGTCTTCTCCTGATCCTCTAGGCATATGACAATCTGGTTGTACCCCGAATAACCATCAAGGAAGCAATAATATTCATGCCCCGCCAATCTGTCCAACATTCGGTCTATGAATGGAAATGGGAAGTGGTCCTTGCGAGTTGCTTTGTTGAGCCTTCTGTAATCAATGCAAACTCTCCACCCCGTCATGGTGTGAGTAGGAATTAGCTCATTTTTCTCATTCTCTACCACAGTCATCCCACCCTTTTTGGGCACATATTGCACTAGGCTTACCCAGTTGCTGTCAGAGATAGGAAAGATGATAGCTGCATCAAGCCACTTAATAACCTCTTTATTCACGACCTCTTTCATAATGGGATTTAATCTCCTTTGTTGCTCAACATTTGTCCGTCTTCCAGAAAAATTTTATGCATGCAAAATGATGGACTGATTCCTTTGATGTCAGCAATTGTCCACCCAATAGCCTTTTTTATGCTCGTGAAGTAATCTGAGCAATTTGTTTTCTTGTACATTAGTCAATCTGGGTGAGATAATCACTGGCAATGTCTCGGAGTTCCCCAAATAAGCATAGCGCAGATGTGCTGAAAGGGGCTTAAGTTCTAGCTTTGGAGCTTCTTCAATAGATGGCTTAGGATGGGTCAGAGTGACGGGCATGTCTAACTCCTCAAATCTCCCAAAGCCATGGACATAACTGCAAGACATGTTAAGTACTTGCTTAATTTCTCCCATCATCTCATCTTCACTGTCTTCTTCATCCCCAATTAAGGCTCTTTCAAGTGGATCTATGGGGTATAAGGCACCAATGACGTCACATCACTTTCCACCACATAAATCATGGATAGCTCTTCATAGTGGGTTGGTAATCTGAGTGCTTTATACACATTGAATACCTCTACTCGATCACCTACTCTCATAGTCATCTTTCCCTCGTATACATCAATAATAGCTCGGCCCGTGGCTAAGAATGGGCGCCCCAAAATAAATGGGACTTCATGATCAGGATCATAGTCCAAGATAATGAAATAAGCAGATAATATGAAAGAACCCACTTGAACTGACACATCTTCAATCACTCCTTCAGGATGAGCAAAGGAGCGATCAGCCAACTGTAAAATTACCGTTGTTGGGCGCGACTAACCCAACCCCAACTGTCTGAACACAGATAGCGGCATCAAATTGATGCTCTCTCCAAGATCACACAAAGCTCACCTGACTGCATGCTTACCAATTGAGATTTGGATAGTGAAACTACCTGGATCCTTCAATTTCTGAGGTAGCTTGCTTTGAATTCTTGAGCTACATTCCTCAGTGAGTGCCATAGTCTCGAACTTGGTCAACCTCCTTTTATTTGCCACTATTTCCTTGATGTATTTGGCATATTTGGGCACTTCTTGAAGGATGTCTACTAGTGAAATGTTGATTTGCACCTGCTTCAAAATATCAAGAAACCTTTTATAAGCGACATTATCCTTCACTTTTTGCAATCTCTGAGGGAACGGAGGTGGTGGCCTCGTAACTAATGGTGGGGGTTGCTTAGCCACTGCCTCTTCAGATGGCTTCTCTGACTCTTTTGATTTTTCTAATTTTGCCTCTATGGTGGTCGGTTCCTCATGAAAGGTCACTTGCTTCCTCTTTTTCGACTGCACTTCTTCTAACTTTCTTCATCATCTCCTCAAGTTTACTCGTTGGGTTTGAAGGTTGTTCAGCCTCAGGTGGTCTATATTGTTGTTGAGGCTCTTGTGGCCTGTACTGATTCTGAGCACCTTGATTTCCACCCCAAGAAAAGTTTGGGTGGTTCCTCCAGTTAGGATTATAAGTATTCCCATACTGGTTTGTCTGGCCCCTATTTTCATTACCCACAAAACAGACAGAATCTGGATTAACTAGGCATAAGTCGCTCGTGTGACCCTCTCCACGTACTTCACAAAATGTCTGAACATGTTGCACTGGCTGGTCTTGTTGCTTGTTAATAACCAAGGTCATCTGATTGACTTGGTTGGTCACTGTGTAAATCTGCGCTGATAATACAGAGACTACATCTAATTCGAGAACCCATGCAGATTTTTGCAATGTCTGTCTGCTCATCTCTCCTTGTTAATTAGGATTGCTTTTGGAGAATTTGTCCAATAACGCATATATCTCATCAAAGCTTTTCTCCAACACTTGACCTCCAGCTGCAGCATCTACCACAATCTTTGTGTTAGGATGTATCCCTTCTATGAAAGTGTGAGCTAACACTTCGTTTGTCTGATTGTGATAAGGACAGTCTCTGAGCATCCCCTTTAACCTCTCCCATGATGAGTAAAAAGACTCCCCTGATTTTTGTGTAAAGGCGACTATCTCACTTCTGATCTTTGCAGTTTTATCTGAAAGGAAGAACCTTGCCAAAAATTTCGTTGCCAGATCATTACATGATGTAATAGAATTAGTTGGTTCTGCCTTCAACCATCGCTTTGCTTCGCCCAACAGAGAGAACGTGAACAGTGTGAGCCTCACAAAGTCTGGAGTGACTCCATTAGTGATATAAGTATCACTAATCTCCAAGAAGTTCAGGATGTGCTGCTGTAGATCCTCGTGTGGAACACCCATAAACTCCCCATTCGCATGTAGTAGCTGGATCATGCTCTGTTTCAGCTCAAAGTGCCTAGTGATTCTAGGCTTCACAATGCTGGAGGTGACATTGGCAATGCTAGGCATCTCCACCTCCTGAATAGCCATATATTGCTCCTCTGCCATGTCCACAGGAAATTGAACAAGTGCCTGAAGATTATTTGTGTCCCTTGCTTCCCTCAACCTCCTGTGAAATGTCCTCTCAGGTTCGGGGTCAAAGCCTTAAAGTCTATCCTGGCTTCTGACCCTTCGCATTCAATCAAGGTTCCCGAGAGCAGAGTAACAATTCAGTAATGTTAGACTTGACGAAATAAACCATTAATGCTAAAATTAGAAAGTAGTCAATTTTCAAGTCCCCGGCAACGGTGTCAAAAACTTGTTGCTCCCAAACGCACATGCAAGTATACGTGGTCGTACAAGTAATAAAATGATAAGTCAAGTGTCGAACCCACAGAGACTTGTATTAACTACCCACTAAATTCACCAAGATTGTTATTCAGTCGAGTCAATCCAAGTTCAAAAGTGTGATTATACTAAACAATAATTCTAACTAGTAACTAAATTATCAAGCAGCAACATGGTTGTTCTGTATTCAGCAGAGATGAATATTCCAAGGTTGTAATCGATTCACCAATCTTATTGTGTTCTAGTGAACTCTCCCTTTCATACAATTCACTCATGGTTTCTAATTAATCGAACAATTGCTCTCGTAGCCTTCTCCCAAAGTACTACTCGCTTATTCAAAATATATTAATACCTATATTCCTATGGAACTAATCTATTAAGAACGCATTAAGATTACGATATTTAATTAAGCACGGTGACTAGGTATATTCCTATCCTAACCACAAATCCCCCCACCCCCACCAGAGTTAAGATCGTGCTCTCTTCAATTCTTCTCTAATCTAAACATGGCTTACCCAAGCATAGCATAGATAGTAAATAGAACCTAACTGTTGGCCAGACAATTAAGCAATTAATCGCAGAATTGAAGAAACAACCATATATTGGTGAATTATAATTAAGGTTAAGTCAACGTTAAACAATAATATTCATGGCTAAATCACAACCCCAGAACTATGGGTTTTAGCCACTCATGATAATATCAAACAATTTCATAAGTGTTGCATAATTGAAAATACTAAGAAAATATGAAGAAAACTGAGATATCCTCGCTTCTGAATGGTTATCGTGTCTATTTTTCCTTCAAAGTGGCATCTCCCCTCTCAAAATAGGTTTAGTCTTGCTTTTATACGAGTAGGGTAGGTCTAGGGCCGAAATAACCTTGTCCCGGACAAAGTTGGAGAAATTCTCGTCACAGCGTCCAGGGCAGCGTGGGGTGCTGGCGCTGGCCTGCTAAACATTCTGTAAACGGTGCCATAGGTGGCATGGGGCACTGCCTGTGGCGCTGGAATTCAACATTTCCCATTTTCCTCTGTTTTGGCTCTAATCTCGCACCTTTTGCCCACTATTGCCTCCAGATGATTCCTACACATAAAAATACCACGAATTAACATAAATCAATACATTTTACATCCGAAATCCACGAAACACAAGTAAAATATGAGGCGATATACATATATATACTTTAACCTAAATATCAGTATCCGCAAATCAGTACAAAATGTGCCTTCTATAATACACACCCTTCTACAATACACACTCTTCTACGATACACACCATTCTCAGATGATATAAAATAGTGCTAGCATCCTCTTAAGAATCTAATATCTCTTATGATGTCTAGAAATCATGACCTTCCTTTCGAACTAAATCATAACCTTTCCCATTCAATCCCAATCTCATGCAGCTCACTGCATCTATAATGCTATCATATGAATATACGAGAATTCCCATTATTAACTCTGAATCACAGGTAGAATAAATATTTCATCGAACATAAACATCCCACTTAACTCATTTCAGGAGAACTCACAACACACAACAAATGTTCCATACCCATAGAAGACATCAACATCAAGTCGTGGTCAAACCATCGCAAACGCTTCGAAACCTATCTGCACATAACTAGGCCATCAGAATCTAATCCCTCTAAATAAACCAAGTCAAGCAGACTGCCAAACCCATAAGTCTAACCGCAGAAAATACTGTAATGCTCTATCATACCAAGGGAACCAATTATTTCCTTCACCATGCTGATCTAAGCTGATGTTGGATATGCTCAAATTACACCTATATAAATGGTGTAAGACGGTTGATGTCAAATATAATAATCCAACTAGATTGTGGTTGAATCCCACAGGGAATAGGTGTGAAAAGGTTACTTGAATAGTGTGTCACTTGACTAAAGTCATAATTCTACACCGCTAGTTAAAAAAGAGTTTGGTAATTATGAATTGTTAAGAGAATTGATTAATTAGATTAAGAAACAAGGGTTGTGTCCCCTTCTATGGAATGTAATGCTATCGGTATTAATATGATACATTTCTAATGGGAGGTCCTTTGATATGCAAATTGTTCCTAAATGACTACCCAATATTTTCCAATAGTTAGGTAGTATTTTCGCTTTATAATTTTCCCAAATATAAAAGAGTTACAATTAAGAGCAAACAATTTATGCCAAGTAGAACCCACTTATTCCTAAGTGATTCTATTAAATAAGGTTTAAAGGCTTGAGTTCTTGCTATTCATCTCTATCAAACCCTAACCCACTTTTCTAAGTGAAATATAAAGTAAATTGGCACTAGTTAATATTTGCAACCATCAACCATAAATGAAGCATAAGAAATAAATAGAAATCAATCACCTATTATATATATATATATATTCAATGGTAAACACCCATTAATATTACACACACTTAGGGTCCACTCATACTAAAATACTATCCAATACAAGAACAATGCATTAAAGAAAGTAATAAAAGCTTACAATGAAGACAAAGTGTTGGAATCTATCCAAAAAAGATCCACAACAAGTGCAGTATTCAATGCTCTCAATGTAGGACCCTTTTCAGAGAAGGTGTACCACAAAAATCCTAGTTATTCATTTATAATTCCCGAAAAAATGCGGACAAAATTCACAAAAAATAGCCTATCAGGAGAGTTCGCGATCGCAGAATGAACCACAGATGTGATCCGCGGTCCGCAAAATCATTATAATGCTGCAGATCTGATCATCAGCGCTTCCAGATTTCCATCACATATCACTTATGCAGTCAGCATACTGATTCCGCTATCCGCATAATGAATCGCATAATCATCACTTTGGATCATTATGAATTTCTCTTATATTTGTGGGATAATTCTGCGGTCCACACAATGGTTACGCAACCGCGTACTGGACCGCATATTTGACTCTTAAAACTGTGCTGGCCTGGTTACATCTACGATAGAAATGCGGTTCGCACATCAATTCTGCGGTCGCATATCTATTGCAATTCTGCCTTCTTCATGGTTTTTTTGTCATCATTTCCATGTTCTTGGCTCTTCAAGTCTGAATTCCTGCAAAACACCAAAACTACATAAGAAATGACTTAAAATGCTTTAAAAGACATGCTAAAGTATATGAAACTAGTATTGAAAGTGCCACATTTCTACGGCACATCAACACCCCCAACTTAAACTCTTGCTTGTCCTCAAACAACTAAAGAGCTACCCTACTAGGAGACTAATCTACTTCCCACCGATCACAAAACGTCAATGACTATGTGGTGCTATGTAATTTCCTTTATTTACCCTTCAATAAAGATAAATAATTATTTAAATCCCAACTCAACAAATACAAGAAGCCTAAGTTCTGTAAACTCTTGCCATTCACACGTCCTCACAACAAAGTAAATCCCAACTCAACAAATACAATTATGTATAATGGATACATTCAAAAACTCTCGCACTCAGAAAGAAAGTCAAGTTCCACAAGTATCAATCCATATGCTTGCTCTTATTTTAACTCGTTGCTAGCTCAGGAATATTTGGTTGTTGATCAAAAAGGACCTTTCACGGTTTGTAGTGTAGGATTGGGGACGGGTTGGATGAATATTTGGGAAATTAGTGACTTTACCCTCCTTGAACGCTACACAGATTCTTTCTTAAGTAACACACTTTGCCCTTATTGATATCTAATTGCTACTATCAACCCACCTTGTAGTTCATAACCACCCCCTAGTTGTTTGTCTTACCACCTTTGCTTGATACTCCATTTTTCTCTTCATCTTCTCTTTTTTTTAGAAGATTAAGTATTTTGTGGTTTAGGATGATGTGGAGATTTTGGTTTTAAGTACGTTGGCTCTCAACTTAGTCGCTCGCTTCACAAGATACAACCTCGAGAGATTAGCCTCTACACATGATACATTCCTCTACCATTTCCCAATTAACACCAACACCCCCAACTTAGGCTTTAAGCCTCATTCATAACTTTCAAGGAGGACGGGTGCAAAAGAGGGAGTAATTTCACAAAAAGGGTAAAGGTTTGTAATGTGGTAGTCAAAGGAAAGGTTAAAAACTCAACACGGGACAACTAGGGTAATAAATGCACAAGGGAGGTCAATTTGTACAAGAATTAGTTTGCAATCACAAAGAAGACCTAAGATCATTTCAATAACCGAATATCAACCTAAGATTTGCATTGAGGAACCAACTGGGCAAGTTCTAGAGTATGAGTTAAGCACATGCATTATTCACAAATCCGCACCACTCATGACGCATGAAATGTTTGAGTCGGCATATTTTCAGCCCTCAAATGAATATAAGGTAATACAAAGCTTCATCACATGATATTGCGATACTAAGTAAACATAAAGTCAAAGAACGAGCCTCAATTTCACTAAAATGACTATTTATTCACAAAATTTGAAGGGTAAACTTTATTTCACAAACAAATTATCACATACTTGAATCAAATACAAAAGCACCAAACAAGTAAAAACATTTCATGACTACGGCCGTAGTTCTACTATTACACCCTTAGAAAAGAACCTGGCAAAGAAAAACTAAGGGGAATTCATTACTATCTACACTGTCAAGACTAATAGCTATGTACAATTTGCAAAAGTTTTCTTGCTACCCCACCCCCACCATAGAACCATGCATTGCCTTCAATTCATTAAAAAAAAGTAAGAGCAAAGTTTAGGGGCTTCATGGAGTGCACTAAGCATTTGGAGGGGTTGGACTGTCTGATGCGTCCGTATGGCCAGGAGCTTAAACTGGAGGGTCAGTGGGGTGGACCTCCGACTGGATAGTGGTGTCCGAGACCAAATAAATGGGCTCCTCAAATTGCGAAGCCGGGTCCTGGACCAGGGAGCTGCTGGCCTCACCCGATGATGTTCTGTGGTAGTGGTGGTAGGCATGGCAGCCATGTCCTCAAGAGAATATGCAATAGCTCTCTGCATTTCTGGCTCCTCCTCATCATGTTCCTCTGTAGAGGCAACCGATTTACCTTTGTTAATCATCTGGTCATCAACCTCCTCAACAACTTGCTCTCCGTCTGTCTCCTCACGAGACTCTACTGATTCCTCATCTGAATGATCATCATTGTGAGCAACAGTTCTCGGAGCCTTTGAGATCCAGTACCATGTTCCTCCTCTACTGAGAGGAGGTTTGTGAAATCCAAAGCAAGGTCTGGTGCTCAGGAGGTGCCAGTACCATGCTCCTCGTCTGCCAGAAGAAGGGTTGTGAGGTCAAACTCTAATGTCTGCATCTTATGCATCTCCAACTTGAGCTCAGCAACATCTTTTTCGAGTTGAGGCATGTCCCCATCTCCACCTCTCTCAACCTTCTCAAGGCGAGCTTCAAAGTTTTTGATTCGATCTTTATACGATAGATATTTCTTTTGAAGATCACTCACTGAGGCTTAGAATGGTGCCAATGCTTGCCTGATGAGTAGTGGAAGATCTTTCGCAAGCTTGTCTACTTTGGCATTAGTGTGATGTGCCAGTAGACCAAGCTTGGAGATGGCAGCCAGTGAAACTGGTGGTGTGGCAGTGGCAGTAGTGGCCGGCCCGGGTGTTGATGTTGTAGCTGGCCTGGGAGTGGATGTGGAGGTGGTAGGTGCGGGTGTTGCTGAAGTGGATGAGGCGGGTGGGTGGATGACTGGTTGCTCTGCCTCCGCGGGTACATTCTCTGAAGGGGTGGAGTACCTAGTAATGTCAATATCTTGAGTGGCCTCTATCATGCAGTCATATTTGGGAATTAGGGGAACCTCTGCGTCTTCACACAAAGTAGTGATGAGGAACGGGAAGGGGAGCAAAGTTTTCCCTTGGTCTGCCTGGATGCCTATCTCAGGGAATATGAGTTTCCCCACATCAATTTTGATGCCTGACATGATTGAAGCAATTAGGATCGCCTTGTCTAGACTGATGTCAATTTCATTTCCTGTTGGCTGTAGGCGAGAATAGATAAAACTTAGCCAATACTGACTTTCTAGGGTTAGATCCCTCTTTTGAATTTTTTCCCTGGTGCAATCCAAGTTGGAGTCCCCTGTGCTATGACAGAAGCTACCCAAGTACGCTTATCTTCCTTTCGTGCCAATTTTGCACCATATTCTACTGCGCCCGGTTCCTATTCCCCGAAATAGATTTCATTGATTTATTTGGGGCCACAAGATACCGCAACCCCTCTGACTGTGATTGATGTCAAGTAAGCTCATCGCTTGGCTTGTTGCTTAGTCATTGAGGCAGCATAGGCAGCATAGAATTCCCTTATAAGTACCTCGTTATACTCCCCCTAGGGCTTAGTGAAGAACTCTTATTCCCTCTTGTTGATATTTTCCAGTATATGCGGGTAGTTCTCCTTAAGTCCGTTTACACTCAGCCTCTTCTCCTCGAGGATGTTCCTTTTTTCCCTTGCTTCTCTGTATTTAGTCCAGGATACGGCAATACTAAACTTGAGTGTATCCTCAGCATTCTTTCTTCTTACTTCTGCGCAGGGATCAAGTGGTGGCACTAGGTCAAGTAGTTCCCTTGACCTATATGTAGAGATTTTTTTATAGGTAGCATCTGAATTCCCCCTTGGTATTTCTTTGTGTCGCGATTCTTTTACAAGGGTTTTGTTTGATCCGGGTGTAGTTATTTTTTTTTAGGAGTATGAAACCTTGTGTTGTGATTTGAAATGAAAGCAATATCTCTTGACTGCATTACGCCTTGAGAATAGTAAGTGCTTTAGTTGTGACGCTTAGGCTCAGTTTTTGACTCTTGTATAAACACCTTAAATTGTATGATCTTAACTTTGCTTAACTACTTTGACTAGAGTATCTTGAAGAGTCCGATCCTGAGTGAGTTATGTGCCATATGTGTGTGAGGTTTTGGGTATTCCGTGCATTGTATTTGATGTCTAGAACTTACCCCGTGTGTTTGCAAAGCGAAATAGTAGTTTTATTCAGTCTTGGAAGTGATATAGGTATTTCTTTGTTGAGCCAGTTATATGTTGTTAACCACCTAATTGTTATGTATCCTAGTTGACCCCTTTGAGCCTGTAATCCTGTTTCTTTGGCAACCACATTACAAGCCTTACCCAATTGTTTGAATTGGCCATCTATTTGAACCTTCTTACCTCTCACGAGCACTTGAAATTGTTATAAACTTTGTAAAAGTTAAAGTGTGGGGTGTTGGTTTGGCTTTTGAGTGGAGCTATTGAATTAAGGAGAAATGTGCATTGTTTTGAAAAAGTAAGAGCCACTCGAAATTTTGTGGTAATTCTTAATGTATTTGTGCTTAAAGAAGTTGGGACTTGAGATATATTGATGTAAGGATGGAGTTATGGTTTGACAAAAGTGTGGGATTTTGAACAGTCAATTGTATGTATTAAAGTGCTTAGGGATGTGTAGTCAATATATCCAAATGTATCCTACCCGTCCCGCAGCCTACATTACAACCAAATAAAGCCCTACTTGATCCTTGACTGAATGAGCTCAATTTGTAGAGTAGTACATTACGGGCAAGCTTATGGTACGTCTTTTGTGGTACATGAATGTCATTTCTGAGAGTGAGTGAATTCTTTCTATCTTGAGTTCCTAATTGTTCTTAAACTTTATTATGTGTGGAACTACTCTCTATTGTCGTGTGAGGGGACTTGATTCACGAAGGAAAGGTAATGTCGTTAACCTCTGTGTTAGAGCAAGTGAGCGGGTTATGAAAAATGCGTGGTGCTGTTGAGTCAAACCTTGAGGCGAGGATGTTACGGTATTATGCTTAATCTGCTTCAATTATTCTTGGCGTGATGAGTTAGGATAGTTGCTTAAAACGGTCGTGTCTATGTGAAGTGTAGTTTAATTGCTCGAGGGCGAGCAATGGTTTAAGTGTGGGGTATTGATGGTAGACTATAATCCCATGTTTTAGTCACTTATTGTAGTCTAATTCACTGCACTTTATTTATGTTGAGCTTTAATTAGTAGTGTTTTGCACTTATTGTGTGTTTTCTGCTGTGTAGGAGTGATTACGATTTATTTAGATGTTGCTGAGCAAATTCGAGCTATTTGGAGCTTTGAATTCTGAGTAGAAGCCCAAGGGATTAAACCGGGATCGAGTTTGGGGGTCGAGGACCAAGTCCGGATGTCAAAAATTGGAGAAACGAACTTACTCTAAGAAAACTGCACAGTCGCGCCGCATGGGGCGCCTCGACAGTGCAAATTATGCCCAGAAAGTGTTTTGTGAAGTGTTCTGGAAATTGCCTCAAGCACGCCCCATGGTGCGGCGCGGTAGTGTAAAATTGTTAGAGTAACTTCCCATTTCCGCTAAAAAGGGTAATTTCATCCAGGGTTTATTGGGGGATGGCTTAAATACACGGGAAAACACCATTTTCGGGGACTTTTGACACATTTTCGACCTAAGGAGGATAAGGAGGCTAAGGAGGAGTTGGAAGAACACAAGCACAAGGATTTCATCATTCCTTCCTCACTCAAGATCCGGGTTTGGATTTAATTTATGTTTTCCTCTACTTTAGTTACATTTGTGAAGAACTTCTCCATGTCTATGGAGTAGATCCTTTTGGGTTTTGATGGTTTTGGTGTATTGATGATTGTTTGTGGATTATAACTCTATTTTTATGTATTTGAATCGTTTTTGTAAGATTTAATTATTGCATCTATATTCACTTGTTCTTGTAATCGAAAGAGGCATAACTTGTGATATCTTTGCATTATATTGTTGGTTGAGTTCATAGATTCTTCTAAGTAATCGAAAGAGGCTAGTTGAATCATTGATTAAATCTATTTAGGAGAATAATCGAAAGAGGTTTTCCTAAAGACCAATCCATTACGCATTCTTGCATATCTTCATAGTGCTTAAATTGGTTCATCTCGTGAGGTTAAGACTTAATCGAGAGAGGAGTTTTTGCTGAACGATTGAACTAATAATAGAGTGAATTCGAGAGACTCACTTGAACATTGGAAGTGAATTATCTAGAGTTAGATCCCGAATAATTATCTTGCACTTATTCTGTCAAAACCCTATCCTCTTCCACTGATAATCTTAATTGCTTATTTCTAGTTTCGATAGTCACTAGTCAATAGCTGTAGATTTTAGATTCTTAGTTAAATTTTATTATTAATCATATAAATCTCAATTGTTGATCCTCCTGGATAGTAATCAAGCTAGAAACTACGAGAATACTATTTAAATCCAATCCTTGTGGACACGATATTATACTATACTATCTTTGACTAGTGAGCACAAATTATGTGTGTGTTTTGCGCTCGTCAAATTTTATGCGTCGTTGCCGGGGATAGGCAATCAATAGTGTTTGAAATAGTTTGCAGTGCTAATTCAGGAATTTATTTTTATTTTTTTTACTTTTATTTTGTTCTTCACGGGTTTCTCCTCTATGTGCAGGCAACAGGTTAAGTCCGTAGTGTATGACACAAATTTCTTGTAAAGAAGTAATACCCTACAAACCGGAATTGGAAAAACACTTGCGGCAACTGAGGAAGGAGAAAGAGTTCACCGTAAGGTTCTTAGGGCAACCTTCAACCCAAGAACACATGGCTAATAACGATGACAATGAGGTAGAGGCAGATGCAAGGATAGCTGCTGAGTAAACTGTCGAAGACAATAGGGGTCGAAGATTCAATCTAAATCGACCCTTGATTGAAGACCAGTTCGAGAATGCGATACCAAGGCCTGGTAAAGTATTGGGTGACTATGCCAGACCAGTCTACAATCAAGGATTGTCAAGTGTTAGACCACCTCCAATTGCAGCCAATAATTTTGAGTTGATGCAAGGTTTGCTTCAAACCACTCAAAACAACTGCGTTTTCAGAGGAAAGATTGATGAAGATCCAAACATGCATCTGATGGGCAGATGATGCAAAGTAGTGGCTTCGAAGCTTGCCGAGGGAATAGTTGAAGATGACCAGAAAATTTCTTGATAAATATTTCTCCTCAGCTAAGACGGGCAAGTTTAGAAAGGAAATCCGTAACTTCTGCCATAAAGAGAGTGAAACTGTTTTTGAAGCATGACAGAGGTTTAAGGAGATAGTTAGAAGGTGTCAACATAGCGGAATTGAAATATGGATGCAACTCCGGGATTTTTGGGATGGATTGACACTGACCTCGCGTAGAACATTGAGCAATGCAGTTGGAGGCCCTTTTATGAAGAAGACTCCAGCGTAGATAGTTATAATTCTTGATGAGTTATCTTAATATTCTAATCAGTGGCCCTCTGAGAGTGTGGAAAGAAGAAAATCAACTGGTGTTCACCAAGTTGATGCTACTACATCTGTGCAAGTACAGCTTGATGCTATGGCTAAAGAAATACGAAAGCTAACTGTAGCTTCGATGCAAAATGTACACCACGCAACTTGTGATAAATGTGGAAGAGGACTCATGAGTGTCAAGCCTCAACTGAGGAAGTGAATGCTGTAGGAAACTATAATTTTAATGCAATGGGTCAGAGGCACCTCGACTTTTCATGGAGTCCACCTAGGGGTACTGAAAATGCATGGCAACAAAACAACCCTAGATTTCAGGAACAAGGACCTCCAGGTTTTCAAAATCAGCAGAGGCAGCAGTATCAATCTCCATAGTCGAATCAATCCTGCATGGAAGATCTTATGAAGACCTTCATTATCAAGACAAATGAGAGGCTTGATTCCCATGATACAGCTATCAAAGATTTAGGTACATCTTTTTGAAGCCTGAAAAAATAGGTTGGGCACTTAGCTACTCTAATGTTTGAGAGAGCCCCAAGAACACTCTCGGCTAATACAAAAAGAAATCCTAAAGAGACAGTAAATGATGTAACTTTGAGAAGTGGGCAAGTGTTGAAAGATCTCACTCCAATCCAAAAATATATGAGACATGAAAAGGAAAGCGGGGAGCAGTTGAAGAGTGGTGTCTAAAAGAAGAAGGAAGAAAACTCGAGAAGGGAGGACCTGAGATGAACAAGCATATGCCTGTGCTACCTTTTCCCCAAAAGCTAAGTAGAGAAAAGCTGGACAAGCAGTTCGAGTGAGTTTTGGATGTGCTGAAACGGGTTCATGTAAACTTACCATTCACAAAAGTGCTCTTACAGATTCCTACTTATGCTAAATTCTTCAAAGAGATCCTTACGAAGAAGAGGAAAATAGAGGAGACCTCAGTGGTCAAGCTCACAGAGCATTGCAACGCGATATTGCAAAATAAACTCCCACAAAAGTGTGGAGATCCATGGAGTTTTACCATACCTTGCTCTTTAGGCACTACTAATTTTGATAAGTCTCTATGTGATTCTGGTGCCTCAATTAATGTAATGCCTATATCTATTTAGAGGAAACTGGAGAAGGAGATTGGAGAGATAAGGTCTGCACCAATATCTTTGTAGCTAGCAGACCAAACAACTCTAATACCCGAGGGAATAGTTGAAGATGTCTTAGTTCGGGTGGATAAGTTCGTATTTCCTGTGGATTTCTTAGTGGTTAATATGGAAGAGAACAAGGAGGTCCCCCTCATCCTAGGAAGACCATTCTTAGCGACGGGTAGAGCTATATTATATATACAAGATAGAAAACTCATGCTTAGAGTGGGTGAGGAAACTATGACTTTCAAGATGGATGTAGCAAAGGAGGCACAAAAGGACAAACCAGTTGCGAGTGTTGAATGGAAAGTGAAGGGTGCGAAAGAGAAGGCTGCAGTGAGTGAGACAGTTAAGTGTGGGGTGTACCCCAAGAAGGCTGAGAAGAAGCTATCTACATGGATGTGTACACTAGTTCGGGTGCGAGGGATGGAGCCCAACTTCGACTCAAACCCCGACAAGATGTCCAGGAAAGTTTTCCTTACCTCTTGCTTTTTATTTGTTTGTCATAGGGACATGCCACAATTTAAAGTGTGGGTGGGGATGTATATATGTATAGAATGTATAAATGTCTATGTGTGAGTATATATGTATAGAATATATAAATGTCTATGTGTATTTTTGTAATTCATTTGATTAAAAATTTTAAAATTTTTAATTTTTTCCGATGATGGATGTCATTCGACAGGTTTCTTGAGGGATTAAGTCGAAAGAAAAAGACAAAAAACAATTTAGGTAGCGTATGAATTCCCCCTTGGTTTTTATTTGTACTGCAGTTCTTTTCCAAGGGTTTTGTTTGAACCGGGTGTAGTTAGTTTTTATTTTTTAGGAGTAGAAAGCCTTGTACTGTGATTTGAAATGAAAGCAATATCTCTTGACTGCATTACGCCTTGAGAATAGTAAGTGCTTTAGTTGTGACGCTTACGCTCAATTTTTGACTCTTGTATAATTACCTTAAATTGTATGATCTTAACTTTGCTTAACTACTTTGACTAGAGTATCTTGAAGAGTCCAATCCTGAGTGAGTTATGTGCCATATGTGTGTGAGGTTTTGGGTATTCCGTGCATTGTATTTGATGTCTAGAACTTACCCCGTGTGTTTGCAAAGCGAAATAGTAGTTTTATTCAGTCTTGGAAGTGATATAGGTATTTCTTTGTTGAGCCAGTTATATGTTGTTAACCACCTAATTGTTATGTATCCTAGTTGACCCCTTTGAGCCTGTAATCCTGTTTCTTTGGCAACCACATTACAAGCCTTACCCAATTGTTTGAATTGGCCATCTATTTGAACCTTCTTACCTCTCACGAGCACTTGAAATTGTTATAAACTTTGTAAAAGTTAAAGTGTGGGGTGTTGGTTTGGCTTTTGAGTGGAGCTATTGAATTAAGGAGAAATGTGCATTGTTTTGAAAAAGTAAGAGCCACTCGAAATTTTGTGGTAATTCTTAATGTATTTGTGCTTAAAGAAGTTGGGACTTGAGATATATTGATGTAAGGATGGAGTTATGGTTTGACAAAAGTGTGGGATTTTGAACAGTCAATTGTATGTATTAAAGTGCTTAGGGATGTGTAGTCAATATATCCAAATGTATCCTACCCGTCCCGCAGCCTACATTACAACCAAATAAAGCCCTACTTGATCCTTGACTGAATGAGCTCAATTTGTAGAGTAGTACATTACGGGCAAGCTTATGGTACGTCTTTTGTGGTACATGAATGTCATTTCTGAGAGTGAGTGAATTCTTTCTATCTTGAGTTCCTAATTGTTCTTAAACTTTATTATGTGTGGAACTACTCTCTATTGTCGTGTGAGGGGACTTGATTCACGAAGGAAAGGTAATGTCGTTAACCTCTGTGTTAGAGCAAGTGAGCGGGTTATGAAAAATGCGTGGTGCTGTTGAGTCAAACCTTGAGGCGAGGATGTTACGGTATTATGCTTAATCTGCTTCAATTATTCTTGGCGTGATGAGTTAGGTTAGTTGCTTAAAACGGTCGTGTCTATGTGAAGTGTAGTTTAATTGCTCGAGGGCGAGCAATGGTTTAAGTGTGGGGTATTGATGGTAGACTATAATCCCATATTTTAGTCACTTATTGTAGTCTAATTCACTGCACTTTATTTATGTTGAGCTTTAATTAGTAGTGTTTTGCACTTATTGTGTGTTTTCTGCTGTGTAGGAGTGATTACGATTTATTTAGATGTTGCTGAGCAAATTCGAGCTATTTGGAGCTTTGAATTCTGAGTAGAAGCCCAAGGGATTAAACCGGGATCGAGTTTGGGGGTCGAGGACCAAGTCCGGATGTCAAAAATTGGAGAAACGAACTTACTCTAAGAAAATTGCACAGTCGCGCCGCATGGGGCGCCTCGACAGTGCAAATTATGCCCAGAAAGTGTTTTGTGAAGTGTTCTGGAAATTGCCTCAAGCACGCCCCATGGTGCGGCGCGGTAGTGTAAAATTGTTAGAGTAACTTCCCATTTCCGCTAAAAAGGGTAATTTCATCCAGGGTTTATTGGGGGATGGCTTAAATACACGGGAAAACACCATTTTCGGGGACTTTTGACACATTTTCGAGCAATGGTTTAAGTGTGGGGTGTTGATGGTAGACTATAATCCCATGTTTTATTCACTTATTGTACTCTAATTCACTGCACTTTACTTATGTTGAGCTTTAATTAGTAGTGTTTTGCACTTATTGTGTGTTTTAAGTGTAGGAGTGATTCTGAGTTATTTAGATGTTACGGAGCAAATTTGAGCTATTTGGAGCTTTGAAGTCTGAGTAGAAGCCCAAGGGATTAAATTGGGATCACGTTCGGGGGTCGAGGACCAAGTCCTTATGTCAAAAATTTGAGAAACGAACTAACTTTAAGAAAACTGCACAGCCGCACAGTTACACCCCATGTTTTCGTACGTGAGAGTACATCATAAGTCAATTGATGTAAACTCAGAAATGAGATCATTTTTGAAAGTACATATGGTAAGTTAATCATGTTACCTTGGAGGTTACAAATCTTTAAGATCATAGATAACAAGTACCAAGAGGGTTGAAAGACTTAGAATCTAAGCAAACTGAAGAAAATAAGTTTCGTAGAATGTCGACAAGTTGAGAATGTTATAACATGTACTCTTGGGGTGATACTAGGGTTATTACCATGATAAAGAGGTTATTTTATGAGTTATTTTAGTCGTATGATAATCGTGTATTACATTTTGAAGTCAAGTGAGTTGTGGAACAAAAGTTGGCAAAGGTCATGACAAGTTATATTCAGAAATGTGCTGAAACTCAGGTCAAATGTAGCGAAGCGTTTCTCCCAATATAATTGGAATTACGGGATGATCCACATATCAAATTGAAGAACTACGAGTCTAGTTTCTAACTCATTAAACAGTTTGTTGATACGACATCGTAGTAGAGAGATATTTGTAGTTTCGCGAGACTGCATATGTGATAAGTAGGTGTGTCACTAAACATTTTTGAGCAATACATTTCGTGTGTTATATGAGGTCTTTTGGGGACATATTATATACCAAATTAAAGGTAATGGAATGTAGTTTCCAACCCTCTTAACCGTTCATTCATACGACATCCGGATAAAACGATATAAGCGTCGGAAGATGGGCGAATGAGAGGGTGCCTAGCTAGCACCTCTTTGACTTTTCCAAACTTGATATACATAGGTCTTAGGCCGTGTTTATCTTCATTTTTCCATAGAAAACGACCTAAGAACACCCATAAACATATCCTTAATCTCTATTCTAGGGTTTCAAAGAAGATTAACATCCCCGGTACGAAATCAAGAAGCGATAACACTAGAACGATCCCTACGACGTAAGTATCGCTATATCACCTCTCTTTTTCTTTGTAGTTTGAGTTTTGGAAGGTACTTCATAGTTAATAAAATGTCTACTTTATGTATTTAATCTTTTATATATCAATAAAGGTTGATAAATTCGTTTCCTAATATTTAGAACTCACGGGACGATGATCGGAAGCCGTGAGTTCGATTTATTTCACTTTTAGTGGACTGTTTGTAGTCCACTCGTGTTGGCCTATTGTGCTGCTGATTTATGGAGTTTGGAAGGGTGAAGGGCGTGGAGAAATGTCACATGTGGTAGGGTAGTAGGCTGGTCGCTCGTCGTTGCAATTTCAGTTTAATTGATAACTTATTGATTGGGTGTGTTATGGTATATTTGGGGGTTTTGTTGTATTGAAGGTCCCGAATTGTAGTTGGGTTGTTTTTGAGCTGCTAATTGTATTGTTTTTGTATTTCACCTTTAATAGGCTTGAGGGAGCAGTAAAATTAGGGGAAATGCTGCCCGTTTTATTTTATGAATCGAGTTATCGTTTGAGATACGTGATATACTAGCATCATCTAAGTTGTACATGTATTTCATTGTTATAGGGTTGGCGCGCTAGTTGTCGTAAGCTTGTTGTTGAGTAGCATTGACGACTTGAGGTATGTTAAGGCTATTTATTCTTTTCTTTTGGCATGATCCATATGATACAAACAAAACGTGCAAACGCGAAACTTTCATAAATGACTCTATTCATAGAAGTACTAGGGGTGCCTATGTTCTTGATTCCCCATGTGTCTTATTATTATATCTTCTGTTCATGGGTATCAGAAAAATACGTAAGTTGCTAAAGTTTATCCAAAGGCATATTTATCTTATGACATTCCGAGAAATCTTACTGACTTACTTCATTATGCATTGCATTCATTTATACATATACATTGACCCATGACCAGATGGCGTTATATACACGTATATTATATGTATATGGGATATGGGAAAAGGTTATGGCGTTATATACGCACCACCACCAGATTAGCTGGTATATGTTGATGATTTCGCCCACAGTGGCTGAGATGATATGATGGGATGCCCTCAGAGGCTTGATGATGTTATGTACGCATATACCTATATATGGTATGACATTTATACACACATGCATGACATTATAAACTTTTCATGATTCACAGAGCTATTCAGAATTACAGGTTGAGTTCTTTACTCCATGTTTCTTTCATGTCTTTTATATACTACTTTCATGCCTTACATACTCGGTACTTTATTTGTACTGACATCCCTTTTGCCTGGGGACACTGCGTTTCATGCCCGCAGGTCCTGATAGACAGGTTGAGAGTTCTCCTAGTAGGCTATCAACTCAGTGGATACAGACAAATCAATAGATCGTGCAAGATAAATGGAATGAACCCCAACATGGGGAATTCTGTCTCGCAGATATGACATCATAACCTTGAGAAATATTCAGATAGGAGTTGGGGTAGTTAAAGATACCGTATGAGTGTTATAGAATTAAAAGAGAGTCCCACTGGGAATACAGTCAAAACTTCAGTTCAGAAGCAACCGTGCGAGCACATGAGTGTGGAGGTAAGTAACTAAGGACAATTATAGGTGAGTACGAACATCAAAAATTCTGCCGGGTAAGCGATATAACAAGCTTGTAACTTTACAAGAGCCAGAAGGTCTCCCTAAGTACTACAATGAAAGACTAGCTGAAGAGGTAAGGAAGAAGGCTTCAACCTAAGCTCAGTGACCTAAAGAGGGAATGGTCTTATAACAACAGTCTCACAACAACATTGTATGCACTCCATAAGAAAGTGGCACCTACCGTGGCTAATGAACGGGAAGTAAAATCTGGAGTGATATTCAAGATCATATGAGTTGTATGGAATTCCAATATGTGTGGGAATTATGGTAAGCTAAGTATGCATGCAACAAGGGGGCAGAAAGACCAGGAAAAGTAATTGCTTACATTTAAAAAAAAGCTGAGAAGGAAGGAAAAGAATTATTCGATTAATGACCCAGAGTACGTTATGAACGCACTTAAGAGTTCGGAGTTTTATACATGCAACATATAAGTTGACAATTATACAGACATAGAAGACTCCGATTTAGGTTAAAAGAAAGAATTGAGCCCAGGGCATAGACAAAGGATTGAGTTGTTAGAAGATTGTATCATGGGTATTCCATAACGCTCATGAAAGGCTAAAGTAATAACTAATACCATAAGCCGCAGATGGGAGATAGCTTAAGCCTACATAAAGGCTGATCAGAAGGGGGAGGAAACTAAAGAGTTGCATCAACAAAGTAAATCAGGAGTTTGGTTATTGCACCAAGAAAATTTTAGACATCATGATTGAGAACATTACAGGATCACTCTTAAATATCAGAGGTACAAGAGAGATAGTACAGTAGCCATATTCTATAACGGCTCTACGATAAAGCCAGTTAGAAGAGTACCAGCCTCATAAGAAGTTAGTATGAAGCTCTCATGAGATTGTGTAAAGAGGTGTGCAAGTATTATAATGGAGCTTCAAGTTGTGGATGTGAATTATACCTATATGGAATGGAGGTCATAAAAGAGATAGAAGATGTGATTCGAGATTTTAAGGTAAGTAAGGTAAAGGTGAACAACGTACGAGATACTCAAATGCAGAAGGTTGTGAATAGTCCATACCTCGGATAGAAGGCTAGAAGCACTGGGATTCAGTATTTAGGAATGATAGCGGCGGCGTCAGTGGCATATTTTCCAGCCTATAGTTTCTAGGTATCGAGAGGTCTAGTTAAGAGAGTAAAAAGGAGTTAGAGATGATGTGATGTCTCGCTTGATGTTCCTGAATAACATAAGGAAATCTATGGTGCAAGCAAGTTAAAGGAAGGTTGCAAGTGGTATAAAACGATATGTGTAGGTCGCAAGCTAAAATGTGGTAAACCGACAAGGTTTTAGGAAGACAGGAGTAAGGATGAGAAAGGGCTAGTGAGAAGGTGACGAGAATGGATAAGTCCTCGGGATTAAGCCCATGAAAACAAGAGAGCTGATGGGTTCTCTAAGTTATAGAAAGCTCAGTATAGCCTGAATGAACTCAAAGGAGTCTAAGACTAGTAGCATTTAAAAGAGATGGAATGTTGCCCTGGTAGTAGAATAAGGGTGTAATTGTGATAGATAAAGGGTGACGTTTGGGCCTTTGATTGAGTAATAATATGAAGAAAAAAAAAGGATTTCACAAATTGTACAGGATTAAAATACCCACGTAAGGTGAAACACGTTGGGATGCTATGAAATACGGTTATGGAAGTATAATATCGCCCACAGGTGGATCAAGAAAGTCACTTCAGATATTCCTCAATAATACGTAAGCCCTAGTGACGCATTACGTAAGAGGTTTCAAGTTATCAGTGGTATATTGTAGATCAATATTGAGGTGAATCAACAATGGATGGATAAAAGTCACAAAGTATGAGGTGAGATTAGGTCGGCATTCTTAAGATGAACAGTAATGAAGAAGCATTAAAGGACTTAGTTTTATACATAAGGGATAAGCAACGAAAGTAACCTGGAGTTTGGTAGCAGACCTCAGTGATGATAAAGCGAAGTAAGAGTTATAGCATAGTATGACCTAACTAGATGCAGTAAAGTCATACGAATAGATAATCGGGTCTATGAAACAAGATATAGCAGTGTTCGTAAGTTCGACAAAGTACCGAGCGAAGAACTTCAGTATACCTATAGATACCCAGAGGGAAATCTTATCAAGCTCTGTATATGTTCACAAAGATAGGCCTAGAGATTGGCTAACAACTTGAGGGAAAAGGAGAGAAGAGTCGCATAGGCGCACTTACAAGGTCAGAGTCGTACATGCTGCATGATGAAAGGTAGCAACAGTTACAAGATTGGAAGGATTCCGACCACAAGTCATGGTGTGAGAAAGAGGCCTAAAGGGGGGAATGCCCTGACCTTTGGATTTATTCACGGAACAGTTGCCTAGATGGCAAGGAGGGTACTAAAGTATTCGGAAGACATAAGTTATGAAAATGATAAGTGCACCAGTCAACATTCGAGGATGAATGTTCCAAAGGGGGGAATGATGTTATACCCCATATTTTTGTACGTGAAAATACGCCATAAGTAAATTGATATAAGCTCGAAAATGAGATGTTACATCCCGCATTTTCGTATGTTGAAGTTTCGTCGTAAGTTAATCGACGTAAGTTCGGGAATGAGATTATTTTGAGATTATAAGCATTATGCTATTTCAAACAAGTTATGAATAAATTCATGAAGGTGAGAGGGTAAGCAAATCAAAGAAAATGAATTTTCGTCAAAGTTTGACATGTTGGGATAAAATATGGCCCGAGCTAAAATACTCGGTATTTATGGACTAATGGCATACAAGGTACCACATGACCATGATAGTAAGGTGTATAAGGTGTGTTAAAAGTGAGTAGTATTTTAAGTAATTTGAGATAATTCTTAATTATATGGATAATCGGGTAATTATTGATTTTAGTGGGAGATTAACAATTAATTAAGGTGTTGGTGGTTAATTGGTTAAGAATGGGTAAACATCAACGTGGCAGCAAGCCACCCCAATATATATGACTCTTAAGCCATTATTGAGTAGGTGGCAAGAATAAAGATTAAGGATATGTGGTTAAGCTACCACATAAAGTGGGCCCACATCATAAGACATCTCAAAAACTTAAGAGTCATTCAAAGTAATGTGAATCTTCAAATTGAACTCACTTATAAGACTTCTCTGACTTGGTAACGTGAGAACTTTAGCATCTTCAACAAATTCAACATGATTTCATGGCAATTCAACAAGATTTCATAGCATCTTAAGCAACGTGAGATTTTGCAATTATAAGGGAGTACGGTGTAATTTTCTCAAGAATATCATGCGGATTTTTCCTACTCCGATCTTGCCGTCACATGTTTTATCGCAATTATCGTGTGTTAGAGGGATTGTCAAGAGAATCTACTTAGATATGTTAAGGCTATCCCTTCTTTCTTTTTGGCATGATCCATGCGACACAAACGAAACGAGCAAATGCACAACTTCCATAAATGACTCTATTCGTAGAAATGCTAGAGATGCTTATATTCTTGATTTCCCATAAGTCTTATTATTCTATCGTCTGTTCATGGGTCTCAGAAAATACGTCAATTGATAAAGTCTATTTCATGATATTAATCAGAAGCATAATGGTCTTATGACATTCCGAAAGATTTTAATGACGTACTTTTCATGCATTGCATTAATTTATACATGTACATTGACCCATAACCAGATGGCGTTATATACGCGTATATATGTATACCATCTTTGATTTTGGCATTTGATTGATAATTTCTAAGAGAAATTGGGGATTTTTGTCTAAACTTTCTAAAGTGAATTTTTGAGTTTTGAACATCAATTCGGAATCGTATTTGAGTGAATTTAGTATGATTGGACTCGTATTCGAATGGGTTGGCAAAATTTGTGAATTTTGTCGGGTTCTGAGGTGTGAGCCTGGGTTTGACTTTTTGGTTGACTTTGGGCTTTTGATTAAAGATTCAACCTTTATCGATTGGGTTTGTTTCCTTTGGCATCATATGATGTTTTTGAGTTTCTTTTGGCTAGTTTTGAGTCGTTCAGAGGTCGATTTATGCGGAATGGCACTTATAGAGTATCGTTTGGCTTGCTTGAGGTAAGTAACATATCTAAACTTGGATTTGAGGGTATTTAACTCTAGGAACTATGTTATATGAGATGTATTAGGGTGACGCACATGCTAGGTGACGAGCATGTGAGCGTGCACCGGTGTAATCATGATTCAAGTTGACTTTTAGACTATTACTAGACTTGTTTTGCTGTTATATCTTGTTATATCCATATTCTCCCTACTTGTTTGATTATTCGAGTTGTGATTCATGTCAAAAGTCATGTTAGGCTATGTGATTAATTGGTTGAGACCTATTGAGACTATTTCTATTGTTTTAGGCTATCTGATTTAACTGTAATTATACACTCAATCATGCTTCTTCATTTGCATATCATATCTCAGTCTCTATTCATCATTCATTGTTACATCGCATGCTATCATTGTTTTTTCATAGGTGAAGTTGTTGGGCTGAGTGGTATGAGATTGTAAGCCCTTGAGGCTTGAGAGGTTGATGACTGAGGTGGGCCTTAGAGCCGTGTTGGGACTGTTATTGTGGATCGGGTTACACGCCGCAGCAAGCCATACTGGCTTTATTATTATGATTATTGTGGATCGGGTTGCACGCCACAGCAGGCCTTATTGGCTTTTGATTAGTGTTTGGGCAGGATCTGCCCCTTCGGAGTCTGATATATCAGTAGTGAGCGCAGGCATAGTGATATATATACACGTGCTTTGGCGAGGGGCTTATGAGCCAGGCACCCGTACAATACTGAGTGATTGTGTGTGTGTGATGAAGTAGGCATTTGAGACAGACAGCTTGAGTATAGTAAGGGTGAGAGTACCTGGAGATATCACCGTGAAATCATTCATTTGACATGCATACTTGGCATGTAGGTATATAGATGCATTTTTCTCATGCTAGACGGTACTGTGACATTCATGATTTGACATGTACATTTGACATGTAGGCATAAAGATGTATATTCCTCATGCTAGACGATATAAGATAATTAATGACTTGACATGTATATTAACACGTAGACATAGAGATGTACTTTCCTCGTGCTAAATGATAAACATAAATTCTTATCTGGTGTTGTGAATTGGGAATATAGTTTTTTTGATAAACTCATGTTTAGTTGATTTCAGTGGTAAGATTCGGGCTTGACTGTTATACCTGGAAAGCATGTCTACTTTTCAGTAACTGTGAACAAGCTGAGCATAATATCTTTTGAGTTATTACTTTTACTGCCTTCAATGTATTATTATGGGCTATTATTGGCTATTGGTGTTGGACACTGACCTTCTTTCCAAGCTCGTCACTGCTTTTAACTTAAGGTTAGGTTCATTACTTATTAAGTACATGGGGTCGGTTGTACTCATTCTACACTTCTGCACCTTGCATGCAGATCTTGGAGCTGATGTCGCTGTGCATAATGAGAGATGGCATTGAAGATGTACCTACGTTCCGGTTATAGCTACCACTTGTCCTTGATAGCTCTAGATTTTCAAATATGTTTATGTATATTTCGAGCAAATGATGTATTTATTTCGTACCAGCTTTGTAAATTCCAAGTCTTAGAAGCTCATGATTTGTATTACCAATCCTTGGGAGATATTATAGAAATTCAGTTATTTTATTCATTGACTCCAATATTTATTATTTGAGATATGTTGACTGTTAATTAGCTTACCTAGCGGGTTGGATTAGGTGCCATCACAACTAGCCGGATTTTGGGTCGTGGTATAGATCACTAGCATTATGATCATTTTGATCATTTGCTCATCTTCTTTATCAAGAATTTTATTTGAAACCAATTTGTCTATACGTTTTAAGCGTACCATAGACTTTCTCCTTCTAGGACTTATTTTAATAGGAGCATTTGCAATAAGAATATAGTTACTTTCTTTGGGTCAGCAAATGCGTCTGGCATGCTTTGTAATATATTGCAGATGAATTATCTTTTTGTGAACTTTAAGTTCATATTATCTTATTCGAGGATCTAGATGTAAAAATGATAATTCATTCTACATAACTTTTTCTCAATTGTTTATCCTTTCTCCCCCATCATGTTAGAAAAACTAACTTGCTTCCTCAACTTTGAAAATACCTTTATGCATTATGGTGTTAATAAAAATATACACCGCATATCAAAAATAATAAGATGAAATTATTTGGTTCCTAATCCTAAACCACTTGTGAGGGGAGAATGTAATATAATTTTGTTTACAACGTATATCAAACTGATATTAGATAACTTTATTCTCATAAGCAATAGTTTACAATAATGACCCGGTCGGTCATTTTGTGTATTTGAGCTCTATTTCCCCTATTGAAGCTTCTCGTATGTGTATATATAGTTTTATGACTTGCGGGGATGGTTAGTTTCATTTCGAAAAAGTTTTGGAATGATTTGGATCCATTAGCTCTTGGTTTAGAAGCTTAAGTTGGAAATGTTGACCTAGATTTGACTTTTTTGAAAATGACCCCGAAACGGTATTTTGATGGCTTCTATCTCCGATAGGTTTGTATTGTCATTTTGGACTTGGACGTATGCCCAGAATTGAATCCGGAGGTTCCTAGGTTGATTTGACTTGTTTTGCCGAAAGTTGACAATTTGAATGTTTAGAAATACCTTAGGTTTGACCGCAGAGGCGGATCCAGGATTTAGAGGCTCCGGGTGCCACAAAATTTTTAACGTAGCCATGCTACAATTTACATTGTTTAAATAGGGTATAAAGTTAATCGGTTTGGTCTATTTGGGGTTCGGTTCGGGTTATTCATCATTGAAGTTAATATAGACAAATCGATCGAGCAAATATATTACGTAATTATTATGGATTATGCACTTGCGACACCTTGATTGCAATTGCGAAGGATGGTCTTTAGCTGGGTAGCTCGCGTTTGCGACCATTTGGCCGCATTTGCGAAAGGGGCTGACTTTGCAAATGCGAAGTCAGCGTCGCATTTGCTACATTTCCCTAGGTTGTCAGGCGCCGCATTTGCGAGTTTTTGTCTGCATTTGTGAGGGTTCGCAATTGCGAACCCGGGGTCGCATTTTTGACTTCTTCACCTGAACATATGAGCTGAAAAAACGGGATTTAGCTTCATTTTCATATTTTAGAACCCTAGATTCAGTAGGAGGCGATTTTGAGGAGGGATTTTCACATATAGCTATTGGGTAAGTGATTTTGATAAAGTTTTATGATTTTTATGAGATTTAATCTCTAATCCATGGAATTTGAAGAGAATAATTGGAGAATTTTGTCTATGTTTTGAAAAATAAAAATTTGGGATTTGAGAGTCAAATTGGACTCGAATTTGAAAACAAAATACATATATGGACTCGTAGGGTTATGGGTAGTAGAAATCTACCCTTGGACTCGGATTTTGACCGGGCGATCCCGGCGATGACTTTTGTTGATTTTTGGGGAATTGTGTAAAGATCTTAACATTATCAATCGAGATTGGTTTATCTTGCAATGTTTGATGATATTAAGTCGTTTTTAGTTAGTTTGAGTCGTGTAGAGGCATGTTTTAAGGGAAAAGCCATTTTTGATTGTTGATTTGGGCCTAGTTGAGGCAAGTATCCTGCCTAATTTTGTGGGGGGGAGGGGAACTACCCCGTAGGATTGCGCTTAATTGTAACGACCCGACCGATCATTTTGAGCTTGAGCATTCCATTGGGTGGTTTGAGACTTTGAGTAGCTTCATATTATGTATTATGACTTGCGTGTATGGTTGGTTTCTATTTTTGAGCGGTTCAGGATTGATTTGGAAGAATGATTCTCGTTTTAGAAGCTTTAAGTCGGAAGAGTTGACCAAGGTTTGACTTTTGGGTAAACGGAATCAGAATCAGATTTTGATTATTCTGATAGGTTCGTATGATGATTCTAGACTTGTACGTATGTTCGGATTTGGTTTCGGAGGTTCCTAGAAAAATTTGACACTATTTGTCGAAAGTTGACATTTTGAAGAACTTAAGAGTTCTAAGTTCGACCAAGAGTTGACTTTTATGTTATTGGACTCCAATTGGTGTTCCGAGACTTTGAATAGATCTATATAGTTGAATTAAACTTGTGTACGAAGTTTGAAAGTAATCCGAAGTGTTTTAGTGTGATTCAGACACTCTTTTGAAAGAATGAAGATTGCAACTTAAAAGAAATTCTATTCGGTTTGAGTCTCGATTCTTTGTTGTGATGTTCCTGTGGGTGTTTTGAGGCTTTGGATAAGTTTGTATGATGTATTTATACTTTTTGGTATGATTGGATGGGGTCCCGAGGGTCTCGGGTGTATTTTGTAACTTTGGTTGAAAAACTAGTTAAGGATTTGAAGTTTGACCATGGTCAATATCGGGCCAAGATGACCTATTTTCGGTGTTTTGAGTGTGTGAGCAAGTTCGTAACATGTTTTATGATTGAAATACATATATGGTTTGCGTCAGGGAGGTTTCGAATGAGTTTTGGGTACTAAAACGAAGATTTTCATATTGCTGATTTTTTTTTCTGGTGTAAATATTTACAACAATGGCATTGAAATTTTCAGATTTCTTTTAAAACTTCAAAACATCATATCTCTCTCATTTTAAGACCAAATTGAGCGATTCAAGAGCCTATCTTGGGTATAATCTCGCAAGGATCGTGTTGGGATTATCAAACGTAAGTTTCGGGATCATTTAGGACCTAGATCAAGCTAGGACAACTGCTACATCTTTTTCTTGTTTCGTAATTTAGTTACTTTTTCTCACAAGGTTTTGGAGCTCAGTTTTTGGCTATTTTGGAGGGAATTTTTACTACTTGGATTGGAGTAAGTATTTTTGACTTAGATTTATTATTATTTCATGATTCAAACCTCGATTTTACTGTTTGATTAATAATTTAAATTGGAGAAATTGGGAATTTTAGTGAAAACTTTCTAAAATATAAATTGATAGTTTGAAGGCTGATTTGAGGTCGGAATTGAATGATTTTGGTATGATTGGACTCGTATCGGAATGGGTGTTCGAAATTTGTGAGTTTGTCAGGTTCCGAGGTGCGGACCCGGGGTTGACTTTTTGGGTTGACTTTTTGATTTTCATTAAAGATCGAAACTTTATTATCCGAAATTATTTCCTATGTCTTTTATTTATGATATTAGTTATTTTGGCTAGATTCGAGCCGTTCGGAGGTAGTTTCACACGGGAAGGGCTTCTTAGAGTATTGATTTAGCTTCTTTGAGGTAAATATCTTGCCTAACTTTGTGTGGGGGAAATACCCCTTAGGATTGGATTTGATTGTACTATTTGAATTATGTGAAAGACGTGAACATGAGGTGATGAGTGTGTACACGGGCTTATATGTGAAAATTGACCGGTTTAGACTCTTAGATTACTTATAAGCATTTAATTGAAGTTGTTATTAATTGTTCTATCTTTCGTTGTCAAGTTTATTCTTACATGCCTTAGCTAAAGTTGCTATTACATGTTCTATTTTTCATTTATCGAAACTACTCTTATATGCATTTAGTGGTAGTTGTTATTACATGCTCTTTCACCCATTGTTGAGTTATTCTCATGTATTTGTTTGTAGTTGCTAGTTCGTGCTATCTCTTTCCTTGTCGAGCCTAAGTTATGCATTTGATTTGAAGTTGCTATTTCATGGAAATACTTTCATTGTTGAGTTATTGAAGTTGTAGTTGTTGAAAGCTATTAACACGGTTGTGGTTGAAATTGTTGGTTGTTGGAATATCTTACCTTGTTGAGTTGTTTCTCATTCATTTTGTTATCATTGAGATTCTTGTACACATTGTGATTGAGCTGTGGGCTATGTGTTGTGGTAACCTTGTTATTGTTGAATGGTAATGCTGTGGCATATGGGCACGTATGGTGCGAGTTGATTATTATGTTGTGATATTGGTGCGCGTCCGGCGGTATAAGGATAGGGGTTAATGTGCATGCGGTGACATAAGGTGGGATTTATGTGCGTGTTGCAATTAGGGGAATTACTTGAAGCCACGAGGCAACATAAGAGGGCTAAAGTGCGTGTAGTTATTTCGAAAAATTTATTTTCAAAAATATCTAAATGTAAGGCTCACGCGGCGGTATATGAAAAGGTTGTGATTTTGAATTGTGAAATGTGGATATGAGGCGTGGTACCTCAGTGTGATTTTGTTGTACATTCTATATTTGAAAGGCTTGTTGATTTGAATGGTTATTATTTTTTTTCTTAAATCATCTCACTTGTATTTTGATTGTATTTGGTTATTTGTTGTTAGTTTTGTGTGGGACGATTGTGACTTCTTACGTAAGTCATGCATTCTACGTGATTTTCTGTGTTGCTTTAATGTGCCAACCTGTGCTTCCGTGTTACTTGGTGTCACGACCCAAAACAAACCCGTCGTGATGGCGCCTATCATAGTACTAGGCAAGCCGACTACTCAAACATTTCCGATACTTTAAAACTTTGAAAGATATGAAAACAGCTTAATTAAAGGAAAATCTTTTTAAAACAGGATAGGAAGTCATAACTCAATACATAATCTCTCCCAAGAATCGGGGTGTCACAAAGTACATGAGCATCTACATAAAGATATAGTCTGGTAAACCGTCTAGAAAATAAAACTGAAATAAATAACATGAAAGATAAGGGAGGAGAGTTAAGGTCTGCGAATGCCTAGAAGCTACCTCGATGATCTCCAAATGACCGAACTCCGCAATCAATGACCGCCGTGCCCAGAAATGCCTGAATCTGCACACGAGGTGCAGGGTGTAGTGTGAGTACAACCGGCTCAGTAAGTAACAAGACTAACCATTGGACTGAAAGTAGTAACGAGCTCAGCAGGTACAGTTTGATATAGAATTAACAGTACAGAAATGTAGGCATGCTTTCAAGTTCAACAGATAACTCAATACAAGAAAAATAGATCAACTCAGAATGATATGAGGAATGTGACATCTCTCTATCTACATGCCAATGTACATTCTGTATGGGATGCACTACAATGGAAGTCTCGTGAACTCACACTATCTGAATATTTAATCACTCAGTACTGTTTATGGATAATCCAACCTAGGGAAGATCCATTCCTCAATATAAAGATCAACTGACAGTCAGTCACTTAGTACTGTATAGGGCCAATCCATCCCAGGGAAGATCCATATCTTAATATAAATAATTAGGCAAGATCCATGCCTAGGGAAGATCCATCCCTCACTACTATATCAACTACGCTCACTGTGGGTGTGCAGACTCCAGATGGGCTCCTTCAGCCCAAGTGCTATAATGGACAAATTTAGGCATAAATCAATAAAACATGCTGCGGCGTGCAACCCGATCCCATGAATATCACTCAAAATCAGGCCCTCGGCCTCACTGAGACATTAACCTCTCTAGTCGCTCGGGCTCACAACATCATGAAAACTAGCCCGACATGATGACATGATGTATCAATGAATGGCAACACAGACTGAGATATAATATGCAACGATAGATGTGACTGAATACATAATTGTAATTTAAACAAGTAATTCAACAGCAACACGACCTCTGTGGGTCCCAAAAATACCGGCACCTGGCCTAAGTATAATTTTAACATGAGTCTCAGCTCAATTTCTCTAACATGTGGAGGGTATGTGGGTATTGACATGATTATTTGACTATGCAACTCCACGGGAACAATTAAGTCACAATTTTTATGGTGCACGCCCACACGGCCGTCACCTAGCATGTGCGTCACCAATCATATAACACGTAATTCAGGGATTTATACCCTCAGAACCAAGTTTAGAAGTGTTACTTACCTCAAACCGTGCAAATTCTCTATTCCAATAAGCCATTGCCTCACGAATTGACATCCAAATGCCTCGAATCTAGTCACAATTAATTCGATACAGTCAACACAAACTATAAGAATCAATTCCATATAAAAATATTAAATTTCCCAATTAAATTCGAAAATCAACCCAAAAGTCAACAGTGGGGCCCATATCTCGGAACCCGACAAATGTTACAAAATATGAACGCCCATTCAACAACGAGTCCAACCATACCGAATTTACCAAATTCCGACATCAATTCGACCTCCAAATCCTAAATTCTTATTTTGAAATCCCTAGGCCCAAATTCTTCAATTATACCTCAAAAACACGTAATCTAGTCAGAATACTCAATGATAATTCAATATTATTCACTAAACATGATCATAAGTGACTTACCTCAAGAATCCCTTCGAAATCCCTCTCAAACATCGCCTAATCCCGAGCTTGAAATGTCCAAAATGAAGAAAATCTCGGAAAACCTCGAATTTAAACACTGGCCAGTGCTTTCGCACTTGCGGCTCATTTAGTCACACCTGTAGTCTCGCGGGTGCGAGAAATCTCTCACTTCTACGGTCTGCCAAGACTCCACTGTCTCCGCTTCTGCGATCGAGCTTCCGCTTCTGCGGACACTTGCGCTTCTGTGACCCCTCATCCGCATCTGCGATCATGCAGGCAGAATTTTCCTCGCACATGCGACCACTGCCCCAATCTGCCCTTTTCGCTTCTGCGATGCCATGCTCGCTTTTGCGAGCTCGCACCTACGATCAAAATTCGCAGGTGCGATTACACTAGCAGACTCCCAGCTTCAGCAATGCACTAAGTCTCATTTTTGATCCGTTGACCATCCGAAATCAACCCGAGGCCCCGGGACCTCAACCAAACACACCAGCAAATCCTAAAACACGATATGAACTTAGTCGAGCCCTCAAATTATATCAAACAACATCAAAAACACGAATCGCACCCCAATTCAAGCCTAATGAAAACTAAGAAATTCCAACTTCTACAAATGACTTCGAAACCTATCAAATCACGTCTGATTGACCTCAAATTTTGTACACAAGTCATATATGACACCATGGACCTAATCCAACTCATGAAACCCCAATCCGAGACCGGTAACCACAAATTCCACTCTCGTTCAAACTTTTAAATTTCTAACTTTTACCATTTCAAGCCTAATTCAACTATATACCTCCAAATCACAATCCGGACACACTCCTAAGTCCAAAATCACCCAACGGAGCAAACGGAACCATCAAAACTCCATTATGGAGTCACACATAAGTCAACATCCGGTCAACCTTTTCAACTTAAGCTTCCAACCTTGAGACTAAGTGTCTCAATTCATTCCAAAACCTCTCCGGACCCGAACCAACTACCCCGACAAGTCACATAGCAGCTATAAAGCATACAATGAGCAGTAAATGGGGGAATATGACTAAAACTCTCAAAATGACCGGCCGGGTCGTTAGATCCTCCCCCTTTTAAACAAACGTTCGTCCTCGAACGGGTCTAGAAACGTACCTAAAGTCTCAAATAGGCATGGATAACTACCCTGCATTTCCCGCTCAGTCTCCCAAGTAGCCTCCTCAATTAGCTGACCTCTGCACTGCACCTTCACTAAAGCTATGTCCTTTGACCTCAACTTTCAAACCTGCCGATCCAAAATGGCTACCGGCTCTACATCATAAGTCAAATCACCATTCAACTGAACCGTGCTGAAATCCAAAACATGAGATGGATTGCCGACATACTTCCGGAGCATAGAAACATGAAACACTGGATGCATACTCGACAAACTTGGTGGCAAAGGCAAGCTTGTAAGCCACCTCTCCGATCCTCTGAAGTACCTCAAACGACCCAATATACCGAGGGCTCAACTTTTCCCTCTTCCCGAACCTCATAACACCTTTCATGGGTGACACATGCAGCAGGACCTTCTTCCAACCATAAAAGCAACATTACGAACCTTCCTATTGGCGTAACTCTTCTATCTAGACTGCGCCGTGTGAAGCCGATCCTAAATCAATTTAACCTTGTCTAAAGCATCCTGAACTAAGTCAGTACCCAATAGCCTAGCCTCGCCGGGCTCAAACCAACCCACCGGAGATCGACACAGTCTCCCATACAAAGCCTAATACGGAGCTATCTGAATGCTCAACTGGTAGCTGTTGTTGTAGGCAAACTCCTTAAGCGGCAGAAACTGATCCTAAGAACCCCCGAAATCAATGACACAAGCGTGTAGCATATCCTCTAATATCTTAATAGTGCGCTCTGACTGTCCATCCGTCTAAGGGTGAAATGTTGTACTAAACTCAACCTGGGTTCCCAACTCTCGTTGTACTAACTGTGAGGTAAACAGCGTGCCCCGATCTGAAATGATGGACACTGGCATACAATGAAGGCGAACAATCTTGCGGATGTAAATCTCAGCCAATCGCTCTGAAGAATAAGTAGTCCCAACTGGAATGAAATGCGCGGACATGGTCAGCCGATCCACAATCACCAAAATAGCATCAAACTTCCTCGAAGTCCGTGGGAGCCCAACTATAAAATCCATGGTGATACTCTCCCATTTCCACTTCAGAATCTCAAGCCTCTAAAGCAATCCACCCGGTCTCTGATGCTCATACTTCACCTGCTGACAGTTAAGGCATCGAGCTACAAATCCTACTATATCCTTCTTCATTCTCCTCCACCAATAATACTGTCTCAAGTCCTGATACATCTTCGCGGCACATGGATGAATGGAGTACCATGAACTGTGAGCCTCTTGGAGAATCAACTCACGCAAACCATCTACATTGGGCACATATAGCCTGCCATGCATCCGCAATACACTATCATCTCAAATAGTAACATCCCTGGCATTACCGTGCTGAACCGTGTCCCTAAGGACAAGCAAATGAGGATCATCATACTGGCGCTCTCTGATGCGATCATATAAGGAAGACCGAGAAACTAAACAAGCTAGAACTCGACTGGGATCCGAACATCTAATCTCACGAACTGGTTGGCCAAGGCCTGAACATCAACTACAAGAGGTCTCTCACCAACAGGAATGAATGCAAGGCTACCCATACTCACCGCCTTTCTACTCAAGGCATCGGCCACCACATTGGCCTTCCCGGGATGATACAGAATGGTAATATCATAGTCTTTTAGCAGCTCCAACCACCTCCGTTACCTCAAATTTAGATCCATTTTTTTGAACAAGTGCTAGAGACTCCGATGATCTGTAAATACCTCACAAGACACATCATAAAGATAGTGCCTCCAAATCTTCAATGCATGAACGATGACAGCCAACTCCAAATCATGAACAGGGTAGTTTTTCTCATGGAGCTTCAATTGACGCGAAGCATAAGCAATCACTCTACCCTCCTGCATTAAGACACACCCAATACCAATCCGAGAAGTATCACTATACACTGTATAAGAACTAGAGGCTGAAGTCAAAACTAGAACTGGAGTTGTGGTCAAGGCAGTCTTGAGCTTCTTTAAGCTCTCTTCACACTCCTCCGATCACCTGAAAGTAGCACCCTTTAGGGTCAATTTGGTCAAAGGTGATGCAATAGATGAGAAACTGTTGCATCCCGCATTTTCGGGCGTTAAAGTTTCGTCGTAAGTTAATTGACGTAAGCACGGGAATGAGATTATTTTGAGATTATAAGCATTTTTCTATTTCAAACAAGTGATGAGTAAATTCATGAAGGTGAAAGGGTAAGCAAATCGAATAAAATAAATTTCGTCGAAGTTGGACATCTTGGGATAAAATACGGTCCAAGCTATAATACTCCGATATTTATGGACTTGTGTCATACAAGGTACCACATGACCATGATAGTAAGGTGTATAAAGTATATTAAAAGTGAGTAGTATTTTAGGTAAGTTGAGATAATTCTTGATTATGTGGGTAATTGATTAATTATTAGATTAGTGGGAGAATTAACAAGTTAATTAAGGAAATAAGTAGATAATTTTGGATAAGCCTAACATCCCCCCCCCCCAACGTGGCAGCAAACCTACCCCAAATAAATGACTCTTAATGTTATATGGTAAGGTGGCAAAATTAGAGAGTTAGGTGGCTAAGTCATCCTAAGTGGGTCCCACACCCACCAAAATTTAAAAGCCTCTCTAAATCACTTAAAGAGGTATTGATATCTCTACAATATGAGGAAGGGAGTCTTCAGCAAGTTCATACAAGAACATGTATGATAGTAACGTGAGTTACTTCAATAAAACTCATACGAGACTTCTTAGCATAATAGCAACTGGATTTTGCGATTTTAAAGGAGTACGGTGCAATCTTTTTCAAGAATATCATACGGATTCTCCCCTACTTCGATCCGCCGTTACGTGTTTTGTCTCAAAAGACATGTGTTAGAGGGATTGTCAAGAGAATCGGTTCAGGTATGTTAAGGCTATCCCTTCTTTCTTTTTGGCATGATCCATACAATACAAACGAAACGAGTAAATGCACAATTTTCATAAATGACTATATCCATAGAAGTACTAGGGGTGTCTATATTCTTTATTTCCCATGTGAATTATTATTATATCTTCTGTTCAAGGGTCTCAGAAAAATATGTATTTGATAAAGTTTATCTGAAAGGCATATTGATCTTATGACATACCGAGAAATCTTATTAACGTATTTCTTATGAATTTCATGCATTTATACATGTACGTTGACCCATGACCAGATGATATTATATATGCGTATATTATATGTATATGGGATATGGGAAAAGGTTATGGCGTTATATACGCACCACCACCTGATCAGCTGGTATACGTTGATGATTTGCCCACAATGGCCGAGATGATATGATGGGATGCCCTCAGAGGCTTGATGATGTTATGAACGCATATACCTATGCATGGTATGACATTTATATGCATATGCATGACATTTTAAATATTAAATGATTCACAAAGCTATTCAAACTTACATGTCGAGTCTTTTACTCCATGTTCTCTCGTCTATTATTTACTGATTTTCATTCCTTACATACTCGGTACATTATTTATACTGACATCCCTTTTTGCCTGGGGACGTTGCGTTTCATGCCCGCAGGTTTCGATAGATAGGTCGAGAGTCCTCCAAGTAGGCTATCAGCTCAACGGGAGATGTTGGTGCGCTCTATTTGCTCCGGAGTTGCCTATTTGGTTAGTATGCATTGGACACGTATTGATTGGTATGTCGGGGCCCTGTCCCAGCCTTATGAAATTTATGTACTCTTAGAGGCTTGTAGAATATGACATGTATATGAAAGATTGTATGGCCTTGTCGGCCTATGTTTTGAGTGTACAAATGATCATGTCGGCCTTCTAGGCTCGTATGTCACGTGCATAAATTTCTATATCATGTTGGGTCGTCATACGAAATATACGTTACGTTGGTACTCGGTTGAGTAAGGCACCGGGTGCCCGTCGCGGCCCATCGGTTTGGGTTGTGATAAAAAGTGGTATCAGAGCAGTTCTATCCTAGGGAGTCTACAAGCCGTGTCTAGTAGAGTCTTGTTTATGGGTGTGTTGTGCACCACACTTATAAGCAAGAGGCTACAGGGCATTTAGGACTGTCACTCTTTCTTCTTACTCTAGATCATGTGGTAGAGCTCAGTTGTAAGAACTCAATTTCCTAAACTCTATCTTATTTATAATACGACGATGCCTATATCTAGAAAGACGGTTGGTAAGGGATTGAATGTGTCTATGGAAGAGTTGAGTCAGAGTAACTCGATTTTTCATGATGCTTATGATGAGTAAATGTAAGGTCTTCAGTAGATCATGTGTGTACTAAGATGTGTAAGCCTTTTGATAAGGAGCCTTAAGGCAAGAATATCTATCCACCCCTATGGTGAAAGGCAATGAGAGATTCAAAAGATAGATACAAGTTTGAACAAGTAAAAGAGGCAAGATGAAGAATAGTACGAGGCGCCCAGTTAATGAAGATTATCAGTATTTATAATTCAGGCAGAGGAATATAAGCCTTTTGAGATACCTTCAACAATAACAGAGGTATGTACAATTGGCCACACCCATATCATTTATGCCATATGGGGGCTAACAAAAGTAGTATAAAAGAAGGACGGATATCAGGATCCGACTGGGGTTAGAGTGACCCAAAATAGTGGATGGATTATTTGCGTTAGTTGACATTTCCGAAGGATATTGCAAATGTGCTAATAGATCTCCTTGTGAGACACCCAGATGGTGCACTCTAACACAGTACAACTAGATATGAGTACTACAAAGATAGGCACTGGAAGCCTGGAAGGGATAAACATTATCTTAGTGTGACTCCCGTCCCTAATAGAGAGAGAATGTTAGGCAACTCGAAGAGCCAGTGGATGGAGCAAGGGGAGCTAAAAGCAAAAGAATATCTTGTTGAAGTTTTCAGAATAAAGTGATAGACATAAATATTAGCGGGAAATAAGGAGAGAGTTAATAAAGCATTATGAGTAAGATGTGATACATGGATGGCAACGGTAGATAAAACAAATGACAGTATTACAGAGTCTATAGACAAGGAAAGGAAAAATACGAAAGGTAACAGGCCTTGAGGCAACAAAAGAGTATAGGTCATAAAGTCACATCCTCATTTCGAGAAATAATTTCGTGACTCTAACGTGATTACTAGAAGGAAAAGTTAGACCCCCAGAATGATAAAAATCAGTATGGGCTGGTGAACAAGATAAACTAAACATGAATTAAGGACTGAGTGATTTGATAAAAGTCGGCATCATGAGAATTTCAGAAATTGCGTTCTGGCGATAATAGAATGGACGACAGAAGAATAACCTTTAAAGGTCATTCAGGAAGACGCTTTCCTAAAGCAAGCAATGTGAGCAAAGTTAAGCTTAAGGGACTATGTGTGCCGGTTACACTAAGTGTCACCCTTATGAGTAAGGAATTTTGTTATCCTTGGTACAGAAGGATTACCGCAAGGCGGGTAAGGGTCATCGATGATGACGCCAAAGATGAAGAGGTAAAACATCTATACGTAGATCATCATAGCTCTAAATCTTAGTACTCCCCTAAAGGGGGGAATATGGAGTGATGTGACAGTCAGAATTTAGTGATCCTAGTAACTATGGAATGGTAAAGGGAGAATGTGATAACAATGAGAAAAGGATGAGACTACACTTATTCAAATCCTACAAATATGCTACGATTCCAGAACATTATGCAAACACGACGTCAAGGAGAGAAAGTAAGGGTTCCTGCCCGAGATGCTATTGACAGAGAAGGAGCCCGTGCGAGACGTAAGTTAAGACAAAGGAAATAACTCAAGAAAGATTACGCGGAATATTGATATGAGAATGGACCAACGAGTAGTTAGTAGTTGATCCAGGAAGAGCCTAGTTATGGCTAGACAAGAGGATACAGACAAATCAACAGATTGTGCAAGATAAACATAGTGAACCCCAACATGGAAATTTAGTCTCACAGATATGACATCGTGATCCTTGAGAAATATTCAGATATGAGTTAGGGTAGTTAACGGTATCGTATAAGTGTTACAAAAATAAAGGAGAGTGTCACTGGGAAACAATCAAAAAAAAAATTCAGTTAAGAAGCAACCCTACAAGCGCAAGGGCATATAGGTAAGTCAGTAAGGATAATTACAAGTAAGAAAGAACATCAAAAATTCCGTCGGGTAAACAAGTTAATAAGCTCGCAGCCTTGCAATGGAATATAATCAAAACCAAATAAAAAATACTTATCCCAATCCATGTGGTGAAAATTGCCTCCAAATCGCCCAAATCTGAGCTCCCCAACTCAAAAAGTGAAGAAAATAAACTCAAAATCCCGAAATTTGATGTTTTAATGCACTGCAGGGGTCCTTCTTCATGATAACGGTTTCCAACCTCACGATCGCGATTCAAAAAAAATTCCAGCATAATTTTTTTACCCTTCACGATCATGGCCATGCCCCCGCGATCGCGATGAACAAATTCCAACAAGCTTGCCCAACTCTTCGAGACAACCTCTAGTATATTGGTCATAACTTTTTGTAAAAAATTCCAAATGGCAAACAGTTTAATTTTCTGAAAACTAGACATAAAGGTCTACAACTTTTATTTTTGAATCATCTCAAAATTCTTTATAGATTGCAAGATATACCAAAGTCAGTCTTATGACAACAGAAATTCTTCTACGCGATCAAGAGAATGGCTTCCGCGATTGCGATTCACAAGGCCCAAACAACAATTTGCTCTTCGCGAACGCGACCCAAAGGTCCGCGATCATGATTCACACCCCAGTAGCCAAAAACCAGCAACTAAAAAGGGCCTAAAAATGGTCTGAAACTCACCCGAGCCTCTCGGGACCCCGTCCGAACATACCAACAAGTATTAAAACATAATAACGGACATACTCGAGGCCTCAAATCACACATAATAACATCAAAATCACGAATCATCGATCAAGATCAACCTCTTAAGTTCATAAACTTCAAACTTCGAGCCAAGTGTCCGATTCAAGCCTAACCAATCCGGAATGAACCCAAATTTTGCATACAAGTTCCAAATGACATATCGAACCTATTACAATTACCGGAACAACAATCTGAACCTGATATCATCAAAGTCAACTTCCGATCAAACTTATGAATATTCTAAACCTTTAAATTGCCAATTTTTGCCGATTAGCGCCAAAACCTTCTAGAAACATCCAAATGCAAATTCGGGCATATACCCAAGTCTCAAATAATTATCCGAACCTAGAGGAATCATCAAAACTCCGATCAGAGGTCAAATATACAAAAATCAAATTTAGTTAACTCTTTCAACTTAAAGCTTCCTAGTTGAGATCATTCTTCCAAATCAATCTTGAATCACCTGAAAACCAAAACTGACGATTCACACAAGTCATAATATATCATATGAAGCTACTCAAGACTTCAAACATCTGGACGAAATGCAAATGCTCAAAACGACCGGTTGGGTCGTTACAATCACATAACAGAACACTTCATAAAATCTCATGAGAGGTTCAAGTACCTGAAAATATGAATGAAGAGATCTTTATATTATGTCTTTATGAAAGAAAAAGAGTTTGGAACTGATATAAATTATTCATCGACTACATCTATGATAGCGCTAAATATATATGAGGATCTTAAGTCTGGAGAAACAATTTAAGTAGAATTGATTTCACATGAAAAATATGTAGTTTTGGACTTGCAGTTCAAACACTTGAAAGTATAAAGTCAATGGTGTGTGCAATCACTTTTATTTATCTTATATATCTAGCATGACATAAAAACTTGATATGTATCTAAAGTCTATTTATATGGCTTATATGACTTAACTTATATGACAATCCCTGAGAAATTTAAATCATATACAATTCTTGGTCCTGAAGTACCACATCCTAAGTGCAATTTGTGCACATATTTATCTCGCTATAACTATAAGCATGATAATGTGATGGCGAATTTTTTTACCTCTATGGAGATATTGAAAACGCCATTCCACGACATTATATGAAGACATTACATATCTATCAAGAATGATAATTTCAAGGTGCAACATATTCATTCAAGTTAATATGACTGATTTGTTTATCAAATCTCGACCAACGATCTTTTGAAGATGGTACACAAGATTGAAATGCGAATTCTCAAAGATGTGAATTGATTATCTCATCAAGGGAGTTAATATGCGTTGTACTCTTTTTTCCTAACGAGTTTTTGTCCCACTGTTATTTCTTGTAAAACGAGGCAACCAAAAGACGTATTGTTAGATATTTGTACTCTTTTTCCTTCATTAGAATTTTTTTCTACTAGGTTTTATTTGTTAAAATTTTAATGAGGCACATTATTTGTTGAATAGATATTCAAGGGGGAGTGTTATAAATTATATTTTAATTATGGTGAATGTCTATCTTTTAGAGAGATTTTAGAGTTTGTTACTTTGTGGCTAAGTCACTTTTTCCCAATAGATAGAGATGTTCTATTCCATTGTAATTCATCACAAACCAATAAGAATTCGCTCTCTCTATTTTTCTCTGCAATACTCTTCTTCTTCTTTTATTGTTTTATTACACTTATACATTTAATTTGTAATTCTGGTAGATTGTATATTCATCTTTAATGTTTGTATTATAATATCTTATATGTCAACTAAACAACTAAATTTACAAAAGGAAAGCGAATTAATTAACTAGTTATTTTGTAAAGTGTGTACTACATGACTCACCATTGCAAGCACGTGCTGAGGTACTAATTAAGGATAAAATGTTACTCCTAGTACTTGTTTTGGAGATATAGTGAAGAGTTTTTAGTCAATATTATCCCTTATCTTTGATCGTAGATCTATTTTTGTCCTTTAAATATCACTCTGATCATCTTTAGTCCCTTGTGTTTGCTAAAATGAAGCAACTTTGATCTTACTAACAAAACATGGTTAAAATCTAGCGGTAACTACACATCCCACTTATGTGTCACAATTGAAAAACGAAACCCAGCAGTAAAAGCAAAACCCGTTCCCCTTTCTCCGAATTCCACGACGGCCCTGACGTTAGAAGAAAATCTTCCACGATAAAGAACAAGACTAAATTGAAACTTCTATTTCGTTGAATGGATCGAAGGAAGACTATGATGGGTTCAATTTCATTGAATACTATGTGTATGGATGAAGATGAAACGGAAGGGAAGTTCGATATTACCATGCATTGCTATGAGTTGTTACTATAATTGCAAGAGAAATCTTACAAATTTTGGATAAGAGAAAGAGTTGTTACCATGCATTGCTAAAATTTCAAACATGAAGGCTGAAATAGAGAAGTTGCAAGACAAAGAGAAAAGAATCAGTATCAAATTGAATAACTTCAAGACTAGGAGGAAAAATATGATTTAGTTTCTTATTATATCAGTATCAAGTTGAAGTGTTTTATTTTTCAACGGTGACACCTTAGTAGCATGTGGTCATAGTTAGATTTTAACCATGTTCCATTAGTAACACCAAATATGCTTTATTTTAACAAACATAAGGGTCATAGTTAGATTTTAACCATGTTCCATTAGTAACACCAAATATGCTTTATTTTAACAAACATAAGGGACTAAAGATGCTCACATATTTAAAGGGGACACACATACTTCCCGATAAGATACAATAGCTGCTAAAAGGCTCAAATAGTGAACACTGGAGGATCATTAGTTAATTATTCCGACCTTTATCCGGTTGCCCCCTGAAACACAAACAACAGAACCTCTGCTTCGGTCAATGGATCTTCTTCAACCTCCTTGTAGCGCTTGCACTTCCCCTCTTCTCCGGCGACTATCTTCTCTCAATTCCGTCAACTTCTCTTTGAATTCCGTCAAATGCCGCCGCAAAACTACTCCGAAGTTTCAAACTCCCGTCGCCGGCCAAAATGGTAGCAGCTATTCTCCCTCAGTTCCCACACATAAAGTCACCGTTCTCGACCGCCAACGTGGCGTGGTTCACGAATTCCTCGTCCCCGAGGTACTAATTCCAAATTCTTTTTCCTGCTAAATTCGTGCGTTATATTTAAAATTGTTACTTGAAGAGTTGAATTGGAATGCAGGACCAATATATATTGCATACAGCAGAGGCTCAGAACATTGCGCTTCCATTCGCTTGCAGGCATGGTATTGGTTCATATCCAATAATTTACAATAGCATTTTTTCCACTTTTTTATATGTTAGTCTATTTCTTCTTGCATATTTAAGCTGCTATTTTATGATACTACTTGAACTACTAACAGACTATGAGTATTGGAATGGTTTGAGTTAACTGAAAGTTTACTGGTTTTTAAAAATTGGAGCTGGGCATTTGGCAGTTAAGTTTTGGCTTGTTATAGTCATCTTACCTTTTGGTAGGAAAGATTTTGTGGGATTATAGATCTCCACCAACTTTTACACAAAGTTTTGGCTTGTCAGGATCTTTCCATGCTTAAACCTATTAATGAAGCTGTTATCTCTCTCTGCTAACTTTAAAAGGAGCGGGCTTGATTTTCAGTAAGGAGTACCATGCACTTTGTTTGTGGTTTGTTTTAACTTTAAGGTTCTCTTTCGTTTGTTTCTCACAAAATGCACATTTCTCTTTGATCTAGGGTCAAATGCATTGGGGTTTGGTTGTGTTTCTTTGACCTTTAACTGTTAGCCTCTTTTTCATCAGATTTTCTCCATATGATGGTCCTGTTATATCACATTTTTCTAATTTAATAATCCAATATGTTGAAGGATGTTGTACGAGCTGTGCTGTTCGTGTAAAATCAGGGCAACTTAGACAACCCGAGGCACTGGGGATTTCTGCAGAGCTGAAGTCTAAGGTACTTTAAATCACGTTGTGCTTCTGTGGATGCAGTTCTTATTCGCTTTTATTGTTTGACTGTCGATTCTTAGTAGTTTTGATTGTTTCTCCTTTGTTAAACCTTAAATGTAATTTTTCTCTCTTTTTATGCTAATATATTTGATGTAACTGATCAAAAAAGATAATGATATTTATGTGATGTGACAAGGAATTTCTTGGTCTCGAGACTGATGAAGCATGCAAACCTTGTCTGCATGTTATTTGTCCATGAAACAATGACGAGCTGTTGTTCCAAAAGGTTTTGGAATGTTTTGAAATTCCTAGTCACATCATACATGTGATGCAATTCATTTTCCTTATTTAAAAAATCATATATGTGATGTAACTAGGAATTTCTTGGTCTCAAGACTGATGAAGCATGTGAACTTCATCTGCACGTTATTTGTCCACAAAACAATGGAGAGATGTTGTTCCTCAAGGTTTTGGAAGATGGAATTCATAAACTTCCAGCTCAAGCTAGCAATTATACTCCACTTTTTTCATGTGATACTCAATGACAAGATGACTGACGAAATGTTTCACCAGTTTGTTAATAATCTCTCTTTGCAACTATTTGGCCATGACTTGGAGATGTAGCTTCCATGCTCAACTCCCTATCTTCTCAACTAAAAAACTGGTCTTATCATTAATTCTTCTTTCGTCAGACTTATAAGAAATGTGATGGTAGCCTTTAGTCTGTCAAATCCTATGAGCCAAAATACAGGCTCGGATCACAATGATTGAGACCTATTAGTTAAGGTTAAATGATGAGGTACAGGGTCTTCGGCTCTTCGCAGAGGTCCGCGTTGCTAATACCTGAAAGAAGTCTTGGCTTTTTACCTGTATCTTGAACTAGATATAAGCGAAGTGACGGTCTTCATTTTACCTGTCTTATTCTACCTTTTTACCAGGATTAATCGAATATGTTTTAATTTGTAGGGTTATGCACTTCTTTGTGTGGGATTTCCGTCATCTGACCTTGAAGTTGAAACACAGGATGAAGACGAGGTAATTAACCACTTGGAATTGCAAAAGTTTGGCTTTGGGTGGCAATAAAGAGCAAATCTATTTGACCAACCATTACCATCTAAATAATCATTTGACGTCCACCTTTTATAGGTTCAGTTTGGCCTATGAAGCATGGGTAGAAAATATATGGCTGCATACTAGATTCATACCTTTGTTAGGAATCAACAGTTGATGACCCTCTCTGGATACTTACTGACGATGTCCCAATTTTCTTATGTTTTTCTGTCTTTTCAACTTCAAGCCCTTAAGCAATTGAAACTTAAGTTGCTCGGACATGGGTGCGGGTATCCGACACGGGTGCGGATCTAGAGGTCGGATCCTTCGAGATGTAAATTCTAAAATTCGGGGATACGGTTCCTAGTACGGATACGGGTGCCGGGATCCGGCTAAAAATAGTTCAAAAAAAATTAAAAATATAAAAATATCTTTAAATTATGAGAAATTTTGTGGAATACTTACGCATAGCTTGTAAAGTATGGAATTCTTTTTTATTCTCAAGTTGTAGATAAGTAGAGGATTGATTTCCTAGATAAGATATGCTATTTTCTTCAAATTTACCCTAGTTTTGATTCTGATATCGAATCAATTGTATCTCGTTTCGAATTTTTCCGTCTGTCATGGTCAATAACAACAACAACAACAACAACAACAAACCCAGTGTCATGGTTAAAGTATCCAAAATTGTTTGACCACATCCGGTACAGATCTCATACCCACACCCATACTAGTGTCGTGTCGCGTCGCACGGGTGCGGCACCTAAATTGCCGTGTCGGAGTAACTTAGATTGAAACCAAAGGGCACACCAGGTTTTTCATCTCAGGCACATGCCTAATGCAAAAGTTTTCCTTTGAATCATCAGCAATAATACTTGCCATATCCATCCAGCTGACACACTACCACAAAGAGTTATGTGCAATACACATTCTTTACTCCTCTAAACTTCTTCCTTTCTCACTTTCTATAAGAGACAGTTACCCTCGCTTTTGTGGAAGCAGGATGCATGTGGTTCCTTTGATTAAGAAGATTTTTTCAAAAAAGAAAACAAAATATAGAGAAATTGTTGCTGTATGAGATTAGCAAAAATGAATTAATGAGTGCTTAAATAACAATAATGAATTACCTGGACCCTTTTAGCCCAACCTACTTTTAGCCTATTAACGGTGGGGCCTTTTTATTATGAGAACTAACAATGAGGTGTTTTGGTTTTAACTCATGCCATTCCCGCTCAGCTCGTGCATTTGTCACATCAAGCCTGACCAAAAATCTATAGCCTCAAATGCCAAATTTCACTAGGAAATGGCAATGCATAAGAATTGTGGAGGAAATGACTTTCATTTTATATAACTATATAATACATTGATATTTTTACTAATTAATTGCTTAAATTAAGCTGATGACCTGATGAGTAAAAGGCAAAATGACTGCGATTAACTGCTCAGCTTATAGTGTATTCATTTTCTAAATGAATGGCTAGAAAGAAAAAATTGATCTCTTAGAGGACTAGACAAGAAGCAGAAACAAGTTTGTGACTCTGTTCGAACAGGACAAGAAAACAGTTAAATATTAAGCTCCGGCAGGGCTAAGCAAAAAAGGCAGCAACATGTTTGTTCTTTGGCCTTCCAGTTTCTCCTATAGTGTGTTGCTCTGGCACCCGTTCTTTGCGAGATGTGATGTTCCTGCAACAAACTTTTCATATTTCAATATATGTATTAACCTTTCTGACTGCTTTATTTTCCGCGAGACACTGAAGTTACGAGTATCGTATTCCAAGTAACCAGATGGAATTCATGTTTTCCTCTTTGAACTTTTTAGAGATTTTAGCTTATTACCTGTAGTATTTTAATGGAAACTTTACCTTGATAGAAAATTATATCAGTAGAGCATGAAGCTTTGCTGATATTTTTGTAGTTGAAATAGTGGGGTTTACAGAAAAGGTACTGACAGCTATTTTCAGAACTCCCCTCTGAAGTTTTAGCCAAATGATCAATTGTGTAGTTTTGATCTATTATGCCACCACGGACCTGACATCATGTTGTATATTCAGGTATATTGGCTTCAATTTGGGAGATATTTTGCTCGAGGACCTATTGTAAGTTCTATGTTACTGTAATTTCCTATTAATGTAAGAAAGCAGTCGAGAAAGGATACTGATGACGTAAGAAAGGGCAAGTAATACAAGTTGCTCTAAGTTCCTAAGGTTCACTTTTCCCTGTTGCAGGAGAGAGATGATTATGCATTGGAATTAGCAATGGGAGATGAATAACCTGTCAAGAGTTTAGACAATGTGGAGTCAAAAACAAATGTGTAATTTTCTTGCCTCTTTGTATATATGGGGTAATATGCTCTCCGTTGCCTTTTCCTCAGTGGATTGGCTGTTCTCTTGTACCGCTAGTATAAATGAATAAAAATTAATGTTCTCTTTCTTGTCAGATAGGTGCCTGCTTAATGACATCTTGTTATGCCCTTAATGTATTTGGAGTTTTGAAGAGGGCATCTGTATGAGGTGCACTTTCTTCGGAATGAATGAGTGTACTTTCTAATTATTGAGCCATTGTTGAACACCTAACTCTGGTCAACTAATGGAGGAAAACTTTTAAAATTATGAGATTGTCTTACTCCAGAGGTCCCATGTTGTTCTTCCCTTTGGCGGTTTGACCGGCAAAACAAACTTCTTGAATCAAACTTATTCCCACTCATGTGAACGGAACATAGATTATGCAAATATAATAATTAAAAAAAAAGGTTATTTCTGATGCAGAGCAAAGGACTTATCTTTTCTTCCGAATACCGTGTTGTGTAATAACATTTGATCTGAAGCATTAAATGAAACTGGCCTATACTATCACCAGAAAATTAAGCTTAACCAGGGTCTTGGATACCACGTTTGGTGAAGTCCAAACACAGATTTGATAGTGGAGTCCTCCTTTATGAAATTTAAGTGAACATGTAGTGACACAGTCATTCTCCTTAAAAAGTAATGAAAATGGTCGTTGCACCACTGCATGCATTCAAGGCTGAAATATTTTAGGTTGTTTAGCTAACATCCTTACTGTTGCAAGATGTAAAATTATAACCCAAGCTTGCAGGCCATGTGCACCAGATAAAGCCCCAGGGCGCCTGATGGCTACACAATGGCATTTTACCAAAAAACTTGGGGACTTTATCAAGCCCGACATCATGGCAGCAGTCAACCATTTCTACCATAACTGTTATATGGTCAAATCGAGCAATGCCTCCTTTATTGCACTTGTTCCCAAGAAAAAATGTGCAATAGAGCTCAAGGACTTTAGACCAATAAGCCTTATTGGAAGTGTGTATAAGATAGTGGCTAAACTTTTAGCAGAAAGGATAAAGACAGTGATGGGGAAGCGGGAAGCTAATCTCAGGGGAACAGAATGCATTCCTAAAAGATAGACAGATAACTGATGCAGCACTCATTGCAAATGAACTACTAGATGAGAGACTAAAAAGTGGAGTCCCTGGAATTTTATGCAAACTAGACATAGAGAAGGCATTTGATCAAGTTAGTTGGTCCTATCTACTGTCAACATTAAGGGGAATGGGGTTTGGTGAAAGATGGATAAGGTTGATCAAGTTCAGCCTAACCACTGTCAAGTATTCACTCTTTATTAATAGATCTCCAATTGGCTTTTTCTCCCCTCAGAAAGGGATTAGGCAGGGAGACCCTCTTTCACCTTTTCTCTTCATCATAGCAATGGAAGGCTTGAGCAAAATGCTTGATAAAGCAAGACAATTAGAATGGATTGAAGGGTTCAGGATAAACAACAATTCATGGAATTCAATCTCAGTCTCCCATCTACTATATGCAGATGGCACACTAATCTTCTGTGGGGCTGAAAAACTGCAACTGCAGTACCTTAATCTAACCCTACTTATTTTTGAATCTATTTCAGGTCTGCACATAAACATGCTGAAAAGCATGATATATCCTGTCAATGTGGTACCTAACTTGGAGGAACTGGAAGACATAATGAGTTAATGAGTTGTGACATTGGCTCATTTCCTACTACCTATCTTGGACTTCCCTTGGGAGCCAAACATAAGTCAGTGGAGGCATGGAATGCTGTGATTGAGAAAGTGGAGAAAAGATTAGCAACTTGGCAGATGCAATATCTCTCAATGGGTGGAAGGGTGACTCTGATTAATAGTGTCCTGGACAACATACCAATTTAAATCATGTCCCTCTTCCCTATGCCAAGTAAAGTTCAAAAGCAGCTGGACAAATTGAGGAGATCTTTTTTATGGGAAGGTAACAGTGAAGGTCACAAAATTCATTTGGTGAAGTGGGCAACTGTAACTCAACCAAAGTCACAAGGTGGTCTGGGCATCAGAGGTCTTTCAAAACACAACAAGAGTTTGCTAATGAAGTGGCATTGGAGATATGGGCAAGAAGGCACTAGCTTATGGAAGGAAATAGTGAAAGCCAAATATGGTCAACTGGATAATTGGAGTACCAGAACCATTAGAGCTCCTCATGGGGTTGGGCCCCGGAAACACATTAAAGCCTCAAGGAAGTCTTCCAATAAGAAGTGTCCTTCAAAGTTGGTAATGGAGCACATGTGAAATTTTGGAAGGACAAATGGCTAGGGAACTTTACATTACAAGAAACTTATCCATCTTTATTCCAACTAGCTAGTGATCCTAACTCAACAGTAGCACAGAATAGATCCAACAATACTTGGGAGGTCCTTTTCAGGAGAAACATGCAAGACTGGGAGATAGAAGGAGTGCTTGATCTACTTGGAAGGTTAGCAAACTTTACAATGAGTATCCAGCACGCAGATAAGCTAAGATGGGGCACTTCTAAGGAAGGTGCATACACAGTGAAGGCAGGCTACAACAAACTTTGTGCATCGAATGAAGTTATTGACATGTGGCCTTGGAAGCTAATCTGGAAAACCAAACTGCCTACAAAGGTCAGCTGTTTTGTATGGACGACTCTTAAAGGTGTTATTTTGACCCAAGACAATCTTTGTAGGAGGAGCTTTCAGATTGTGAATAGATGCCACATGTGCCAGTTAAATTCAGAATCAATCAACCATCTATTTTTGCATTGCACAGTGGCTACTGATCTCTGGCACATGTTCTTCTCAATTTTTGGTATCAGCTGGACACTACCTCAGAGCATTAAGGAAACAGTTGAAAGTTGGAGCTTTTGGAAAGTTAGCAAGGCCATCAAAAGTATCTGGAAAATGGTCCCACAGTGCATATTTTGGTGTCTTTGGACAGAAAGGAATCGAAGATGTTTTGATGGCATTTCAACTCCTAATCACTTCTTGAAAGTTAGATGTCTGGTGTATCTTTTTAATTGGAGTAATATCTCCCCTGTAAATAATGTTATTCCCTTTCTAGACTTTATTGGCTCAATGAGCCTGGCCTGATGGCCTATTTTTTTTGGTTAGCTCCCTATGATTAGAATAGAACAAGATGTACAAGAGCTAACATCTCTTCTTTTGTACTATTTGCATCTTCTTGATGCCAGCAATACAACACCTTACTTCCTCAAAAAAAAAAAAAACTTGCAGGCCATCCTGAAAAGGGAAGGCCCATTATGAGGTTTCGAACCGAGCGCCACTGGCCCTCGAGGATTTCTCGGTCATTAAGAAAAACACTTACACCATCTTGATATATTAGATGGAGAAATTATTGCAGTATCTCGTTATACTGTGTATAATCTTTTTTTCGATTTGGTAGATTGATGATAGTAAACTATCTTAAGATATTTATTCTTTCTTCTTAAAACTCTTGCATTTGTCAAGGGAGAAAACTTAGGAAGGCGCCCGTATCTACTAAACGCATATCCTTTTGTCCAAAAAGAATAAGAATGGTAAACAGGAAAGAGATGGGATATGACGTAAATGCATATAATTAATTCTCATAGATGGTCTAGATAATTAGTGAAGGAATATCCAACTTCTTTTTGTATACATTTTCTGCCTATCACTACCTTCCTGGTACGGACTTTTTATTTTTTATTTTTTTTCACTCACATTTTATTTAATAAAGTTTATCTTATAAGAAAAAGAAGTATGTAACCTGAACCTGCATATGCCCTATATTGCATCAACAAGTTGAGACATTAGTCATCATTAGATAAGATGGTGACAACTTCGCGAAGTACATAATCGCAAAAAACTAAACAACTGGAACATCTGTCATGATGAAGTGCTGACTCTAGTCTTTGCTCATTCAGAAAAGGGCTGAGTACATAGCCTATACAGGGATTATCTCGTAGGGGCAAACTGAAGAACCCTTTACAGACCATTTCAGTTCCATGCTATGTGAAGATATCATTTTCATTTTTATTGAAAAGGTATATTTTATTTAGTTTGATTCTCTTTTAAAATCAAAGGTGTAGCTTTCAGAGCTCAAAATACCCAGATCACCCGTGTGAAAGGATCATATTATGGACAAATTAAGGTTTTCCTGTTGTCTTATCATGTGCTGGAAAATCAAGCACAACATTTTCATCTAAATGGTCCTGAAGTTCCCATTGATGTGGAAATCACGTATTCGTAGATATTTTAAATTTATATCTTCATTTGGACAGAGACTGGGTGTTGATATACATCCATAGGCTACACACTATGTTAGCTAGTTTCTTGAATGGCACGATTAATTTTTCAGCAGGGCTGGTCATGTCCTTATATTGTCTGTGGTTATAGTTATTAAGAAAAGAAAATAGATATGGACTCCCATAATGTTCCTCATGAAGAGGTTTCTTACTGCATTCTGATTCCAAAAGGTATGATTTAAACTTAAGTCATAAAATCATTGCAGACTGCTAAAAGTAGCACTAGTTAGGATGTTAGTTCCTATTTGGTTTGTCTAGCGGTGTGACTAGTTCAAATTTCTAACAGCTTAACTTTGTGGCTCCCTCAATTAACTGATTTGTGGAAGGAAATGAATGTGACTAGATGTTGGTGTCAGTTGCATTTGGTCACAATAGCTTGGTGCAACATTTACTTCGGAATCTCGGCAACGGTTTTTCTGGTAATATCAGGGAAGATTTCATTATAAGTGAATGTTATCCGAAATTATGGGAAAACAAGGGCATCATAGGCTAACAATAACAACAGCAACAACCCAATATAATCCCACTAGTGGCGTCTGGAGAGTGTAGTTTGTACGCAAACCTTAGCCCTACCTAGGATAGAAAGACTGTTTCCGATAGACCCCCGGCTCCCTCCCTCCAAGAACTCCCCACCTTGCTCTTAGGGTGACTCGAACTCACAACCTCTTGGTTGGAAGTGGAGGGTGCTCACCACTAGAGCAACTCACTCTTGTCCAATCACAGGCTAACAATAAAGACAAGAAAGTAATGAAAGCTTGTGGTTACTGATATGACAGGGGAGACAACTCATACAAGCAACTAAATGATGTGGTTGAAGTGGGTAATTTCTGAAAACATGTGTAAATTAAAGTGACTTCTTAAATTATTTTCTCATTAATTTTGTGCTTAGTTCATGGGATGATGAAACTTGAGATGTACCTCCTCTCTTTTTCTGTGGGTTCTAGCAAAGGAACCGGTGGCAGAGGGAAACCAGGGTGGACTGCCTATCTAATTGAAAGTACTGAACCTCCTTTAGCCCTCAGCATCTTTTTTGTTGTACGGTGGAGGCATTGATCTTCTTCTGTTAAACTAAGATGTCTGGTGTTGACATTCAGGTCTTGTAATTCAATAGTCATATCTTAAACACTCATTTTTAATTTCCTGATCAAAACTGACGAATGAGATGTTGATATCTTCCCTTTGTTTCTTTTTTATGGTAGATATGAATCTAGTCCAGAAAGTTCATTTGACATTCATAAGATGACTTTCATCTGGATGCCTTTTTTGCATCAATTTGAAATTGTTTCAATTGAGACATTTTGAAATTGTATTTAAGGCCTCCCAAGATCAAAATGATATGATGGTAGGTGAAAAGGAGGCTTTACTTTCCAGGATTTTTCAACTAGACTTACAAACGCAATACCATTATATACAAACCTTTTGTAGGCCCAACCTGCAAAACTGCTTATTCATATTACAGATACGCGAGGGAAAAATAGCTCTACAGTAGCTCTATATTTGTAGTAAGTAGAAATTTCCTCCGGTGGATGGTAGTTGCAATTCTGCTGAGACATAACACAACTTCAGTCTTCGAAGTTTGTAGTACTGGCTCAGCTGCTTTAAAATTAGCTGTTAAGCTTTTGCTCAATTGTGCTCGTTGAAACCTGTATTATCCAGTGAACACTTCGTCAAGATTGATTTAAAAACTTATGGAATGCTTTAAAGGCCGTAGAACTTTTTTGTATGTTCATACATTGATTGTAACTATAATAATTACTGACTGTACATCTACAAGAACACTACACTTCGATAGAAGAAATTATTGGAAGTAAATTCTTACTGGTTTCATTGCATACTTGTACTGATAGGTTTATTAAATTCTATCACACTGAAATTTTGGATAGAGTGGAATAATATTGTAGAGCCACATGAACACAGAGGATTCATATAGTCCTAACGAATCTGGGATTGAGGTATAGTTGACTGATTGATAGTGGACGTAATACCATGTAGTTGTTAATCTGTTATAGGTGAACAGACATGACCTGTGGTAAGGGTAAGAAACAGTACATATGCACATTGCTACCATCACCACTATTGCTGCCAAGACTATTACTAGTACTATTTCCGTAATTGTTTTAAGGGAGAAGAAGAGAAAAGGAAACACTTCCTTCCGAGGATCAGGTAATACTGGACTATGTAGGATTAATGGAAATCAACAGAAAACAAAGACTGCTTGAGAAAAGAAATATTGCCTTGATTTAAATTTCAGGAACTTTTTGCAGGCATTTTAGATTTTTTTTTATAACATTTCTAGACCTTTATAAGAAGTGCCAAATTAGAGATATTTATTGCAAACTACTAAACTGCTTCAGAATTGCCAATTAGAAATGTGGTCCACAAAAGTTGGAGTAACATGTATATACATGTTTGTAGTGGCTCCATTGAAGCTTAGTCATAAGTTATTCTGAATATTCGAGAAAAGGGAGCATAGAAAATGAAAATGTGGTGCCTCTTTTAAGTAATTTTCTTGGAAGGCCTAAAGGTGCTCAGGCTCATTATTTAGTTTTTGTGTTAAACTTCGGTATATGATTCTTCCATAAAGAAAATACAGGGTATGCTTTTTTTTAAAAAAAAATTGTTTGGTCGTCAAGTCCTGCTCTTGTGAAACAACCTTAACAGGTTACATTTAATTCCTTTGGTTGTTTTTATAAGCTTACAATCTATATGCAGGTCCTAGTTGTTGTTCTATTTTGAAAAGGATAGTTATATAAGGTGCTTGATTAGAAATTCCCACTACTATTGTCGTTCTTTTCCAAGATGAACAATGAGGTTGTTCCTGTTGAAGAAGGATTAAATTCTGGTAATTTAGGCTTTAAATTGCAGAATTTTGGTAGTGTCAGAATACTACTTCATCATTGGCTGCAGCATAAAAGCTTGAAGACTTAATGCTAAAGAGAATTTTATACTTACCCCTACCGATGTCACAAAATTGCACACTGCACATTTCACTGATCGTGCCCCATATTGGTACATCAACAGCATGCGGCAGTTGCCACAATTCACATGTGCCACCTGATTTGCTGTGACAATACCATTTTATTCTTACTTGTACTAGCAAGGATATGTAATTAATATATTACATGGAGTATATTCATATATTTCAAAAAGCTGCAGTATCACTTTACCTTCCATAGCTAAATTGACTGTGTGACAACAAGAACACTGCACGCTTGTTGCTCCACGAATGTACATTAGTAATGTGTGGCAGCCTCCGCAAACCAACTGAGCCATCTCAGTGCCTGTTTAAGGTTCATAACATGTAAATGGACTGTTTCTTACACCTAATACAACTTTAGGAGCTTAAATATTTAAATGAATGTTCAATCAATGAACATGTACCAGGAGGTGGTACTGCTGTGACTGCATTGCAAACTGCACAGCAGACAGATGTTGCTCCAACTGGATAGAGTAAAAGATTTCTACATCCAGAGCACACGAGCTGGCTCTGTGTACCTGTCAGTCACCATATTATACAGTCAAACAGGTCTGGCATTATTATACTATTTCATAAAGTTGTCACTTTTCCTGAACCGTGAGACTGATTCACCAGAAAGCTGAAGTTGAATTCAGAATTATTAAGCAATTAACAATTTACTAGTCAAGGAAGTATTGGTGCCCATGACCTTAATTGATTTTGGTCTATTTAATAAATACTGTTTTATCTTTTTTCCTTTTCTTTTCACACTTCATCTACAAATGCTAAATTAAACTTTGATTTGGATTCTAGAGTTGGAGATTTAGATAAGAACTGTTGATCTTCCAACTGCAACCATCAATCTCTAGCTCCCTGTTATGCTTGACCGTCCTTGTTTGTCTTATTCCTTTTCTTTTCACACTTCATCTACAAATGCTAAATTAAACTTTGATTTGGATTCTAGAGTTGGAGATTTAGATAAGAACTGTTGATCTTCCAACTGCAACCATCAATCTCTAGCTCACTGTTATGCTTGACAGTCCTTCTTGTTTGTCTTATTATTAGCAAGGAGAAATAGGTGAATGAAAAATGTTGTACCGTTAGCAGGCGGTGTAAATGGCGTTGGTGGTGTAGGATATGGAGCAAGAGGAACTGGCATTGTGAAGCTAACAGAGGTAGTCAAGTCCACTCCCAAGATCTCAAAAGCTTACTGCTTCAAGAACTTTGAAAAGAGCAGCTGCTTCCATCTTTACTGTATCCTGAAAAAATACGGAAAACTATACATGATTGAGCTAGCTAGCAACTAAAGGACCTGAAATTTCTGGGCTGAAAAATGAATCTGAAAACTAGAGAAATGTGATTAGGAAAAAGGGAAATGGATGGTTGATAACTCTGCATATCCATCCATTAGCAGTCTATATGCTACTTAAATTTCATACATGATTTTTTACTGGTTCTTCCACTGAGCATTTGAAACATAGAGATGCTCAGTTGAGCATATGGAGTGAGGCAGACACACACCTTTACATATGAAGATGTATGTAAAGAGAGAGAGAGAGAGAGGGAGACTGATTTAGATGATTAAAAGAGTTAAGAGGAAAAAGTGGTGGTAGAAGGGAGACTTTTTACCATGTTCCCTTGCACACTTCTTTTTCTTGTAAGGTGCAGTGTAGCTTTCATTTTCTTCTTTGGTTGGCTAGATTATGGTGATTTCTTTTCTATTTCTCTTGCTGGTATATCATGATCAGCTTTGTCAGGAAATTTTGGGGCCCCCTCCCTCTTTCTCTCTCTTCTCTATCTTATTTTCTCTTTCTCTCTCATGCATTTAGTGCAACTCACTGCATGCACGTGAGTGATGAGTTTTAGCCAGTCACTCCTTTCTTCTGGGGCATTGGACAACTCAGATTGGACCACGTAATGCGAGCTAACAAACAGGTTCACTTGTGAAAATAACTAGCTAGTTTTTGGACCGGTAATTAAAAAATATTCAACGTTTACAAAGTCATTCAAAAATAGTCACTATTTTAGCTAAAACACGGAAAGTTTTAACATCATATACTGGATTATGGAGCTCATGCTTATAAACTTCCAGCATATTATGTTGGAACTCTAGCACATTATGAAATTCCAGCACATTATACTAGAATCTCATATGTTAAAAATCTGAACTCCAGCATATAATGTTGGAATTTTTCCGAATTTTTAAGGGTGTTTTTGTTTAGATTATATTTTTACATGAAAAAGTTACCAAATTTCAATTACTTTTGAATCGAATATGTGACATATTTTTCAATTACCAGTTTGTGTTATGAAATTTGGTTTGAAGAAATTAAATCGTTAGGTGATTTTTTCAGTTGTTTAAACCTTGGCACACAGAGCTCCATGGTACGTGTGTGGGTATGAGGTAATAGGTACCCGTTGAAATGGTTAAAGTGTGAGCAAGCTGGACTCAGAAACCACAGTTATTAAGAAAATAAATTTGGTTGGAAGAAATTGGGAAACTTTTTGTAGGTGGTGGTCCAAATTGTGCTGTCATTCCTGTGTGCTTGTCCTTCTCAACTTTCCATTTTCCCCGTCTTCTCATATCCTTTTTTTTTTTTTTTAAAATTGTAGTGATTACTGCGTTGAGATGCTTCCAAGTAACGCATCCGATTCTTCTGTGCTGTGCACTTGACTATCAACTGTCACAGGACCTAAGTAACAATGTGTTGTTTCAAGTTTTGTTATCAAATTGTCCTTGAATGATCTTGGAGTAGGGCATTTTGGTACAAGAATTGATAAGTGACTGCAATTTATCATCTATCGGCCCCCTTGAGAGTAGTATTGGGAGCACACAGGATTGACAAGCAACCGAGGTTTCATGATGAGTTGAGATCCAGGGGGTACCAGTAGGCAGTAGGTAACCATTGAATGACTTTTATCAAAATTTCATCTAGTGGTTTTGGTGGTGAGCTAGCTGCACCAAATGAAACAGTTTTACCAGATTGATTAGCTGGGAATGCAATGTGAAATGACGACGGATCTATTATTATTTACTTTACAAGGTGGATCTGAATTTGTGGCCTCTCTAGTCTAGAATGTTATGATCGTGTATAACAACATGGCATCAATTACAAGCAGGGGCGACCCACCTTACGGGAGGAAGGGGTGAACCCGCTTCCTCAAAAAAATTAATTATTTTTACATGTGAATTTCATCGGAAAAACATGAAATACTTAAATATAATGGTACCTAAACCCGCTTAACAGAAGCTAGGCTTGCAGAGCAGTGGTCAAGAAAGTTCAAAATGCAGCTGAGGTCCTAAATTCAAATATCTACTAAAACAACAAACTTCTATTATGCGTGTTCTCTTTTTTAGCAATTCCTTGTTTTCTATTTTGTCTTCTTTTCCTACTTCTCTTTATGATTTCTTTTCTTTGCTGAAATCCAACAAAAACCACTCTTATTAAACTCTATTTTAATTCAAAAAAATTGAAACCTTGGTTCTCTCTTTCATAATTTTTGCTAAAACATGAGAGTGCTTTGTTGAAATTACTTGTAATTTGTTAATTTAGTTTTAGTTTAGTTTATATTGAAATTATTAATTTGTGCTATATTGAATATTAGTTTGGCATATAATATCTTTTACTCTAATCGTTAGTGTTAATTAATTTAGTTTATACTTTTTTAGTGTTTTTTGTTTGTAAATACTTTACTATGTTAAATTTCTTAGAGTTATAAAATTTTTAGGGTAAATCACAAATGGTTATATAACTATGACTTTTTTTCACCAAAGTCATATAATCATGTTTTCTCACACAAAAATCATAAAACTTTCGCTAACTCACATAAAAATCAAAGTGACTAAAAAAATACAAATTTTCAGTAGTATTTTCTTATTCCACATTTTTTATTATTTATTTTCAGTCTAATAAATAATAACCCAATAAAAATAGAAAAATATATATTTTTAGCAGCTCCCAAAAATAATAGCTGATAAAATATATATTGTGTATATATATGTATTATATGCATATAATATACATATTTTATATAATTTTTGGTTAGTGAATGCAATTAGTTTCGACCGACTGATCAACTTTTTACCCTTAAAATAGGAATTATCCAACCCGACCCAACCCAATACCCATATACATAGAGTAAAATAAATCGAAAGTGAATCCTTCACCAGAAAAACTTAGTTTGGAATGCATGAGATTCTGACAAAAAATTAAACGGTATGATAATAAGAGAGCTCTTGAAATTAATGATGCTATCAATTTGAATGAAAATTTTATTAAAAAAAGATAGAAATATCGTATTTTGGGGGATACACTTTTAATATTATTTAATTTTTATATATGGGTATTGGGACGGGTTAGGTTAGTTATTTTTATTTTAATTGAGTTAGTATTCTTAGACTGAAAATAAAAAATAAAAAAATGTGGAATAAGTACCAGAAAATTATATTTTTTGGTCAACATGATTTTTGTGTGAGTTAGTGAAAGTTTTATGATTTTTATGTGAGAAAACATAGTTATATGACTTTGGTAAAAACAAGTCATAGGTATATGACCATTTGTGAAATTTACCCAAGATTTTTATGTTGGTTAAATATGTTTTAGTAAAATTAATAAAATTTTGAATTTATAGAAGAAAATTTGGTTAATTTATATAGATAAAATATTAAAAATAGAAGTAAATTTTTTTAAAAAGAATTTCTCTACATTGTCGAAAAAAGAGTGCAGATGACTTAGTTTTGAGGTCTCATGATGAACAAAAAAAGAGTGGTGAGCAAATTTTATTTATCGATGCTGCTTATACGATTGGCTACCATAGTCTTTGTTTGAACCCGCTTATATAAAATTCTGGTCTGCCACTTACCACAAGTTTAACATACAATAGGATTTAAAGTATGTGTATTGGGGTCCTATACTGTGTTTTAGTGTCTTAAATACAACAGACATTGTACATGAAATAATATTTTGTGCACAAGTTTGCAGCGCTTGGTGGTTCTTTTATTTGTCATTATGCTTTTCTTTCATTGAGCACTCTGAAGTTGTAGTCTAGCAGTTAACGAAGTTTAATAGAGACAAGTTTTTAGGTGATTGCTTTTTATCTATCTAAATCTTGGTGGACAGAATTACACAATAATTATCTTAGTGAGAGGTAGTAGATATCCCGTGAAATAGTCGATATGCCACAATTTGGCCTAGACACAATCTGTTATCCAAAGTAATAACCATATTCTGATGGTAACTCTTTGTAGGTTGGTTACTTGTATGTACACGAGACTAATGTATACGTCCAAACACTTAAGCTGGATTCAGCTTATCAAACCATATCTGATGAATAGACAACAAGAAACACAAAAAACCGGGCTTGGTCTTGCACTCCACATGCCTATCAAAGAGTGTGTTTATATGAAATTTAATCTCAATGGATAAAGTCTCAGATTAGTCAAGATTACTGAAAGAAGATATTTTGAGAGAGGTGTAGGGTATCTGCATGATATGGAAATAATTCATCTACATGTGCTAAGTCACAAGATATACGAGTGATGTAGAAGTGGAGAGAGTAGAAATTTGCTCATGCTGAGCCATAAAGATGACAAACCCGTGTAGTTGACATAAGCAAACCCATAGGTTCCTTTGGGGACATCCGATAAGAAAAACGTAGCAAACCCAAAGTCTGAAATTAGAGTCGCAGCCGAAAAATCATATGTACACAAAAGGCACAAATCAGCTCTTATTCTATTAAACAACACCCTCTCTTTTTGCTTTTCACATTGCTCTTATTATTGTTACCAGAGAAGCTGATCCCACAATCAGGTTTGTATTTTCTTCAAGTTTGTTTAATTAATTTAAATATGTTTGTAGTTATTTTATATTCTTGGATCAAAATAATTCACGTGTCTATAAACCACGTTACAAATTCAACTGTACTGTTTTACGAGTAAACAATTTGGCGCTCACCATAGGGCATAGATAATTGTGTTATTACTTTGATCCATTCATCTGTTACTAACGCATTTTTACGCTTTTTTCTTTAGTAAAAGTAAAATCAGATATGGCAGCTAACGATGTGAACAACTCTTTAAATGTTGGAACAAACAACGAGCGTGAGGATATGTTCCAACGTGATGATTGAACCAGCGGAACTCACAATGAAGGAGATGAGACAACTTCGGTTCGCGAAGAATGAAATCCTCGGCATATGAGAAGTCCAACTCCTAATGGTATGGACGATGAACATGTTGTTGAAACGGTCAAAGTTTTGAGAACGCAACAAAGAAAAATCATGAATCATCTCTCAAGACAAGATCGGGTAATGATGGAGTTGAAGCAAGCACTTTCAGTTGCCTCCAATAATTTCAATGGAGGAGTTTGAGCCTCTCCCAACTTGCCTGCAAATCAAACAACGCAAAGAATCGATAACGTCATTTCAAGGGAGGAGTTCAGTAGTGATTCCGGGAATGATAACAATGCTAATGATCCTTTCAAAATCAAGCTCATGAGATTCATGAGGGAAATGAATGAACGAATGGACCAAAATACTAAAGAATTCCATGCTCGGATGTATTAGATCCCGGGAGCACTACCAGTATTGAGGGGACCAGATTCAAAGAAGTATACATAGTTAACATTCAAACCAAGTGATACACAATTGTCGCGCCCCTTTTTCTCGCGAAATCGGGTTTCGACATGTGACAACTCTTTTAAAGAAGTATTAAAAGAGGAGAGTCGCCACCTAACGGTTTAAGGTGCGTTAGGGCACCTATTTGCATATGACTCGGGTTAAACTAGTTTGCATCACCAAAGATCGGGTAAGGGCTCGAAATTACCTCGAAGAGAAGGTGCTAGGCACTCTTCGAGGTCCACAACTGTGGGTCCCGGCCGAACTTGAATTATATGAATTAGTCAGATAAACGAAGACAGAGAAAAATAAGAAATTTGGAAAATTTATTAAAAGACTTTGAGTAAATACGAACACTTGATTCAAAGATAAACAAGAATAAGATTGGGGGGGGGGGGTCCTAAGTTTTTTAGCCTAAAGGATCACCCCGTGTAACATAAATAATATTTCGTAACTCCCTCGAGATGGGGTGTTACTCGTATTATTCAGCGGGCACATACTATCATTTCCTGCTACCCGATTACTATCTTTAAGTTATTACCTAAAACGCACTAGTTGATTCTAAATCATGCCTTATGCGTGCACTACCCGTCCCATACTTATGGTCCAGGAGGCATTTGGACCTCTATTTTGGGTGGTTTTAGACTTGACTTAGGCTGCTCAAAAAATGTTAAAACTAGGCGACAATTTAAAACAGATAGGACTATAATTAAATACAATTAAAGGCTCAAAATGGACCCCAGACAGTGCTTACACTAGGGAGGTTAATAGAGAAAGCTTTAGTGGCCTTGGCTTTCAGCCGACCAAGAATTATACGTTCAGAATAGGGTAAATAACCAATGAGAATGAAAAATAGTGATCAACTGGTAGAATTTGAAGAAGTGCATTTGCATTTTTAGAAACAGGCATTGCAGAGGTGATCACACAATGAACATATCAGCAAAGAGGGTAAACAAACTTAAAAGACAGGTTGATATTACAAGTCCACACTTAGCATATTGGGGCAGGGGACATTTGTGGGAAGCAAGGGGTGAAATTATGACTTATGGATTGCAAACTAATAAGCAAAGGTGTATTAGGCCAATAAGACAAACAATAGAACATTAACCTAACAAGTTCAAACCTAAGGGTAAAATTATGCTGCACACCAGAAGTTAAACAGACCAACTCATAGCAACAAGGCGAAACAGAGTCAAATGTCATGAGAAAAACTCAAGTTGGGAAACTATTCTAAAAGGTTCCAACTAATTGCTAGGGAGTGCAGAGTTAGGCAGGGTAAGGATATACTAAGTGATAAAATGATCATAGGAGCAAATCATAGCTAGAATGAGGGTTTTAACATGGATTGGTGCATATCACAGATACAAATCAATCACTATAGAAATCCAAGACAAGGGAGGAAAAAAACTGATGTCATATAACCAATGTAGACACTCAAAGTACCAATATATTAATCTAAAGGACTTCAAACAGTCTAAATTGTTCCAATTAAACATAAACACATTTCTGAACTAGCAGTTTAGGCATAAGCAGATGCTAGAGAGGTTCATATCACAAACATATTCGTTACTAGCAGGGCTGCACATAGAGATAGTCTAGAAACACATTGGGTTATGAAATTTCATAGATATTTATGTGCAAATCATGAACACAAGAGAATGAATATTGCAAAGGCTAAAGAACTCACCAGTTACTGATTGACAAGTAGACAAAACAATCAAGAACAGACTCCACAACACTTTGAACGTAAATACAGCAGTATAACCCAGGACCTTAGATGCATCAAGTTCCCAAGGGCTTCGAGGAACCCAGGGCAATGCTCGAACCCAAGGAAGGTCGAAAAATAGGAATTGCGGTGGCCTTGGCTTTCAGCCGGCCAAGAGCCAGAGTAGAACAAGAGAATAAGCGAACAACATAGTAAAGATGTTTAGCGTTTTAGTGGGAATTTTGTGATTCAAAGTCTGTCCAAAAGGGAATGGGGGAGGGGTTTATATAGTAGTGAAAAAATCGACCATTAATCAAGGAAACCAAGTAAATTAAGCAACAAACAAGGAAAATAAACATGCAAATCAATTTGAAAATCAATTTAAGAGAGAAATTTGTAAACTCTAATTTTTTTAGGGAAAGTGTAAATCAACAGAATCTAAACAAAAAATCGGACTCACATAGTAGCATAGAACCTATATAGACAGAATAGCTTTCAAAATCAGAGATTTGAACCATTTTGGTTCGATTTCGGAAGAGATTTGCTTGCCATGTTTAGGCAAGCACTTAGGTAATACCAAAAGAGATCAACAAGTACCAAAAGGGGGTCAGATATGGCAAGAAATGGTAGTCGAATCCCATATTTAGTAGGATTAGGAGAAGGATTTAGGGGGGCGGCGGTTTAGGGTTCTTTAGAGAGAGAAGGGGAGGTTGAGAGAGTGTGAGGGTGGCGGGTTAGGGGATAATAGGTTAGGGTTTGGGGGTTGGGTTAATTAAAAGGGAAGGGTGAATAAGGATCGTTGAGAGATCAACAGCCAAGATTAAAAGTTGGAACGGGCGGGTCATGGAGATGGGGCACCGACCGGGTTTTGGATTAGTGGGTCATTTGGTTTGGGCTGGGGTATTTGGGCTAGATGTTTAAGGGTTTTGGGCCATTTATTTGGTCCGAAATTGGTTTAAAAAATGGGTTGTTGTTTAAATATTCAATATTTATCAAAAAAATAATTTATAAAAGTAATTAATAAATAATAAAAAATATTATTTGTGCACTAAAATGATGATAAATAATAACTTAACATTAATTTAAAAAGTTATTTTGGCCCAAGTAATGTAATTATACATGAATATAGGCTATTATTGCAAAAACGTACAATTAGCCTAAAAATGCAAATGTAATTATAGAAAAATGAAGTAGAATATTATAAAACATACATGTTGGTGTAAATAATAAGTTTGGATGATTAAATCATCATAAAAATAATTTGAAAGGTAATTATTGGATATTTATGTAATAAAATGCAACAAGAAATTAATTTAGAGCTTCTAAAAATTATGGAAAATTATGAAAATCACTTGTATGGGTTTGTAAACTAAATGATGATGCAAATATGCTATTTTGCAAGTATATATATATATATATATATATATATATATATATATATATATATTTTTTTTTTTTTTATATGAGGGAAAAATTGGGTATCAACAACAATTACCATTCAAACTAAGTGCAACCCTGGAGTTGATTCCAAAAAGATTCAAGATGCTCGATATTCCGAAGTATGATGAAACTTTGGATCCACAAGAGCATATCACAACTTATACTAGGGCTAAAAAGGGAAATGACTTGGCCCCGCATGAGATCGAATATGTCATATTGAAGAAATTTGGCGAAACCCTAACGAAGTGTCACACTCCAAAATGGAGGGGTAGGATGGGCACTCGGCCTACCTCACTGAGCACCAACATAACGTACATCCATAACCATGCTATCATGCGTAAATGGGTCGAAAAGGCCGCCATGAGATAATCTTATTAAAAGATAAAAGAAAACTCGACAAAGGACGACCCAAAATGATATACAAGCTTATATACATGAGTGCCTACAAGGCCTCCATGACCATCAATACACATCACATTTGTCTACAAGCCTCTAAGGATTACATAAATATCATACGGTCGGGAAAGGACCGCGCCATACCCGTGAACGTATATATAAGCGTATCAACTCAAAGGAAACTCCGAAGCAAGTGTAGTGTAGTAACATCTTCCGCTGAGTTTATAACCTACTAAGGAGGATCGTCAACCTGTTTATCTGAACCTGCAGCACAACATGCAGCGTCCAAAAATAAAAGAACGTCAATACGAATAAATTACTGAGTATGTAAGCTAGGGAAGCATAAACAAGAACATTAATGAAAAGAGGGATAAAGGAGATACATACATGTAACATCTGAATGCCTACGAGGGCGAATAGTATGTAATGCATGAAACATATATATAATATTAATAAAAATATACGCCTCTGTGGGCATCATCATTATACCGTACCCAGCCATAATAGGCTTGGTAAAAACGTACCCGACCATCATAAGGTTCGGTAGAATCGTACCCGACCATGTGGAGCTCGGTAAAATCCAACTAATCAGTGGTTGCACAATAGGTGTCGTACCCGGCCGACTATAACGCGACTCGGTAGAGTAAAATAGATACATATATATAATGCATGTTGGACTCATTGGAATCATATTCCATAAAATGTTGGACTCATGGAATCACATTTTGAGCCTTTCGGAGTGATGTAAGGTCGGTAACATCCGAATACGTTGTTAGAGCTAACTCGTCATCATGAATCTTATAAGAATCAGGATATACCAACAACATTTGATAACATAAGAATAAGAGAATCAGCATCAGCATCAATAGTTCCATAAGAAGGGAAACAATGTAAGTATTGCTAGCTTTTGAGAGTGGAGTATCTTTGGAAGCGCGTTCGTTTACATTACGTACAATCGAAGTCGTGCAAAAGAAAGAAAGGGTAGCCTCACATACCTTTGTCATTTACTTAAAAAATCATTGAATAACTTCCCTTAGCACTTCAATATACACCGAGACAAAGGAACCTATGGTTAATGCCATGGACGAACTTAAAACACATTTCTAAGCTGGTAGCTCTCTTATAGAAAATTGGGCATCACTTCCCATATATTTTCTTACTTTCCCGATTTCAAAAAAATACCAAACAACAACATTAACAATATCAATAACTAATCCCATCCATTCAGCCCCTCAACAATATAAGAACAATTCCAACAACTCAAGCAATAGTACAACGAGCGGCAAGCTCGATTTACGATTAACAAAACTATGGATTGAAACCTCTTTTCCTTCCAAAACATGTGAAAAACAGAAACCACAACATACTTAGTTTATTCTATGAATTTCTAGCCATAAAATACCATAAGGGGGCTTACAAAATAATTCAACAAACAACGACAACAAAACTATGATTTTCGACCTTTATCTTACAAGTTTTCAATCATACGAGCAAGCCATAACTCCTGCAAGCTTAAATACATGTAGAGTAAGAGGTTACATACCTTCTAACAGATAGAACAACTCTAATGTGATATTACTTCACCATAAAGTATCCTTCCAACGCAGCCACAAGAACAAGAAAGAGAAACTAGCAACCACTTTGGGTTTCTCGGCACTAGAATCGCTTTTAAGTACTTAAAATCACTAGGGTTGATATGAAACCCTTGGGAGAGTATTTTTCAGAACCTAAACTACTTAAACCCCCCTCAAACAACACCCCACACGAGCTGGAACCACACAAAAATCAGCAACCACAAGAGAACAAGAAACTCACTAGCACGATGGGATTCCTGACACTTGATTTGTGTTGTTTGTCCTTTGTTTAGGTCTTGGATCATGAAAGAACTTTTGGAGAAGGTTTGTAAGTGTCCAGGGTCTGGAGAGAGTGAAAAATAATGAGTGAAAATGAGTTGTAGGCATCACATATATATCAAGATATTTTCACCGCCTCAAGTGGGTCCCAACAGGACTGACTGCGTAGTCTCGGGAAAATACAAATATTTTTCTACTCCAATATCGTATTGATGAAAGGTTTAATACATTGAAAACTAGACTCGTAGACCTTCAATTTCGGTATATGGAACATCCAGTAACTCCAATTATACTGGGAGAAATGCTCCGTGACATTAGACTCAAATTTCAATAGAATTATGAAGGTAACTTGCGATAACCTTTTCTCACTTTTGTCACACAACTTTCTTGACTTCAAAGCATATGATACATATATTATATGATTCAAATACCTTAAAATATGACCTCCTTAGTATATTAATCACCCCTAGTTTTACCTCAAAAGTACGGGTTATAACATCTTTGATTCGTTTAACTTCCAATGCTCACGATAATTCCTTAACACTTCTTTTAACCCATCACTTTCTTCGTAAAGTTCCTTAACCTCTCAGAATCATATTGATTCACATGTGATTCATTCTAACATGAAAGTACAGGGCGTAACATCCTTCCCTCCTTAGGAACATTCGTCCTTGAATAAAGGCATCTGAGAGAAGAAACTATCTCTAATAAAAGATTTACTGAAAATTTTGGCAGAGTCTTCTTTGTTAATTTGACTATCCCAAACCTGTCAAGCAACCACACAACATACCATATGCCTCACAGGTCCACAAACAAGTAGTATTGTCTCATTGCTCCTGAAACTGATATAATGTCTCATCTCAGAGTATCAAAGCAATTGAGGGTTCTTAGATTTTATTTATTCTTTGGCTATTTACGTCATTTCTTGTGAGATACTCACATTCAAATAGAATCTTCAGACTTAGGTAAATGAGATATTTGAACTCCTTTCTCCTTTCAATTTTTATGTAATTCCTTCCACCTTCTTAAAGCGCTACATGCTTTCATGGGGTTACATTCCTTAGTCCCCTTCTTTATACCATAAACTATCCGCTACTTGTATATTGTCTATCTGTACTACCCAAGAAGGGAATTTCAATGGATATCTTCCATATGGAGACATGAAAGCTGGGTGAGCGTATCTTCATTCCGAGGGAAACTCTAATTCATATGTCATTTGGTCTGTACTTCGAATAATTCGATATGAATCTTTATATCTTAGTTAACTTGTCGTACCATCTTATTACGTCTTTCATGGGCAAGATTTGCAAAAAGACCCCCCACTATTGACTTGAAATTTTTAAATCTCATTTCCATGTGCCGAAATACGATTCGTAGTTTGTTATACTAAATCAGGCCCGGACAATTCTATCTTTCAAACTATTTTAGGGACAATGTGTACTTTTTACCACCCTTCACAATAAGTTACTCAATAAGAGGTAATTGATTATCTCACCCTTTCGTGAAGTCTATCACCTTTGTTCGTGGCATATATTTGGCTCCGCCCGACCACCCGTCTATGGGTGAAATATTGTACTATAATTAACTTATGCGTCCGAGTTTTGTTTTTGAGAGGACCTTCAGTAGTTAAACATAATCAGCACGAAAATATTATGTACTCGCACTACCTCTTGTGCCTTGCCATTTTACATCTCCTTTGATGATTTGTCCAATAGTAAGTACGGTCGTCCAGATGGAATCAAACTTATCATATCCGTAATGATTTTCATGTCAACCATTTCTCGTTTCTATGTCTAGGTTACCATATTTTGTGTCAACCCACAGGATTTCTGATGTTCTATCTTGACTTGCTGAGAACTTGGACATTGTGCCACGAACTCTGCGATGTTCTTTTCATATCGTCTGGCTAACATAGTTCTTTGGCATTACTATATACCTTCAATATTCCCGTATAATGGAATAGTGTGAATAATGGAACTCCATCCTAGTCTTATCTTATAATCCTGTAACACTCGGGACATACAAACGACCTTGATATCTCAAGACCCCTCCTTCAATAAACTCAAAAGATGTGTTCTTTTTTTGCTGAATACCTCCTTTGATTTTTCCTAAAACAAAATTGTTGCATTAACATTCCTTTATCATTGGTCATAAAAAGTTCCTCTACTAGATTCTGAACTACTATAACCCCATCGTCCGAGTCTACCAGGCGGATTCCTAAACTCGCTAATTAGTGAACACTTCCAACCAACTCTTTTCTTTCTGGCTTGCGCATTTATCCATCACTCACGGTTTTACGGCTAAACACATTTGCTATGATATTAGCTATGTTCTCTTCACTCTAATTTATATAAGCTATCCTATATGAAAGGACACTCCTCCTTATCATTCTCGCTGCCATTAGTTGCCAACGACTCCTTCTTTAGGCTTATTTTTATTACACCTTACTTGCAACTCTGTTCCTACTTTGAAATATTCTAGATCTCTCATACATATATAATTATGACATCATTCTTGATTCCCATCCTCATGTTATCATACACGGTAAACAATAAATTCTGAACATATTCTCTCATCGGTTGTACTCATAACCTAAAAGAAGCTGACGATATCTAACGGCTCATCCTTCTACTAAATCTTACTATTCTCATCCTTTTCTTATTTTCCTGTTCCATCCCAAGGCTTACCTTGAGTACTGACTTTATATTCATAACTTAATGTTACTAGCTTCCTTGTCATTGTTGTCGCCTAGGTCATTTCTCGAGGCTGCAACTTCGTAGTAGTAAACTAATTTTGGAGTAGTTATGCCATTTGGATGTTTCCCCAGCTTGTTTTTGACTTCATATATGCCCGTAACTAGGTTCTTCTCTATTTCCTTATCGTTTCCTTAGTTGATTTATCTTTACATCTCAATTCTATATAATTACTTTTGATGTCATATTTATAACTTTGACTCCATCCTCAGATTAATGTCCCCAGATATAACGTATCCGACTACGCGCATCGTCAATTGATAAATCAATCTTGTCTCATCTCCATATCACTTGCACTCGCGTGCTACTTTAAAGTTTCCTGCTAATCATTTTTTATTACAATCTTTCCATCATTTTCGTTATCAAACAAGCCCGCTTCCAACTTAGTGTTTTGCCATCTCATCTTTCCCCCTTTGGGAAATAATTAAATACTTCTTCGGTTGAAATCTTGCTTGTCCTTCCGTCTTTCATAGATCTGTATACCTAGCAGCTTAAAATTGATCTTGGAGTGACCTTTCTTCATCTGAAGCGATTAAAGAGGTCTATATACGTAGAGGTTCATATAGTCTTGCTGGCATACTTTCTCTCGAGGAACTTAACTTTGGTTCACGTGGCTTGTTAAGGAGTTCTCTATAAATTCTTTCAGGTTTCTTCTTCCAATAATCACCTTCCTCCTTTTATTCATTCGCTCATTCTAGCATTGTAATGCTATTTAGTATGAGAGTCCTTCACATCTCTAATCGGTGTCTTTATTCTGATTCATCTTAAATCGTCTTCCAACATTGGTGTCTCTCGGTTACATGGCTAAATTGACCTTCTGATAATCCCCATTAATATTATTAATTCACCCTTAATGAAAACATGGCCTACACTACTTTGTAGCCTCAAAGCTCACTTATTCCTTATCTTTTCTTGCCTACGAATCTTATCGCACTTCCATACGTTAACTTAAATCTTCTAATGGTCTCCCCCATTTCATACTTATCACTTTACTCATTTTTTTTATACTTACTTTTCATAACATTCCACTTCTCAGCTTATTTGGAGTAATCCCAGAAGAACATCTTTGATTCTTGACTTCCCTTACTCTGACTGGCCCCGTTCTTTAGTCGTCCGATATGGCTTTACTTATTTAATAACCCTATATGTTGTAAAACCTCCTCAATGGTATCTTTCAAATCCTGCGCTTACCACCCATCTTTAATACACTTGCATATACTACGACTTACTCATAAGAATCAGAAACTATCCATCTGCACTTCCCTGTACACTCGGGTAACATTCTACTAGTCAGTATAAATGTTGCACCCTATTTTGCACTATTCAAAATAAGATTCAACTTGTGGTTTCTCTGTTGTTGATGAAAGAGAGTGACCACCTAATATTTAAAGATATACTAGGGTACCTATTTAATTACTAAAGGCTGTATTTTTTATTGGTCTACTAACCGGTGAGATCATGGGTAAGACTTCTTATTCTTCTAAGGGGAAGGTGTTAGGCACCCCTTAAAATCTACCCGAGGTAGCTTCATAGGACTTAGACTAGATTTAGAATTAATTATTTGTACTATGCCTTAACTAGTGTTCTAAGGGTATGGCTTACCATATATTAGGACATAATATCTATAAGGAGAGAGTATGGTTTAAAGAAGATGGATTTAAAGAAGAGCCTTTAGGAAAGTAGTGTTAGTATATATAAGCTTAAAAAGAACTTTGAGAGATGGAAATATTTGTGTGAAAAGGAAACCAAGTAAAAGCTTTTTTTGTTTCCTAAATCATGTAGGTTCATGTCATTCTAATGTGGTAAAAGTGTTTTACAAATGATTCTAAGATATACCTTGGTTTTGAAGTAGAAAACTATTTGAAAGCCTTTGTTTTAGGGCAGCAACACCTTAATCTTTCGAAATAGCTGATTCCTTTTAGAAAGATCAAATTCGCGACAATTCTGATTTTTGAAAGAGGAACAACTGCCTTTGTTAAGCATTTGGGCTTCAAAAATCTACGATAAGGATAAACATTCAATCCAATATATACTTGTCAAATACATAATGGGATATAATAACAGAAAACAACAACGAGCAATGACATAGTGTAACTGAAGAATGGCGAAACAATACGTAAAGAGGTAAAGGGAAAGAAATGACTCTGAGAGGTTTGGGACTCAAAGGGCAGGCCCATCAGTAACAAATGACGAGCGAAGGCAGACCCTTAGACCATAGTAGAGCTGGACTTAGGCCTGAGTTCTTAAATAACTCAACAGGCCCAAATCATTTGTACATGCCTAAAAAAGATAAAAGAAAAGGTCATTAGAACAACAGTATTGTGTACATATCCATATATAAAATTCTTAATCAAATACTAAGAGAAATCACTGACAATGTTCAAATGCTTAAGGAAATCATACTAAGAAAAGATTAAAAGAAGAGATTACTAACAGTACCTAAATGTTAAGGGAATCATGCTAATGTGGAGGTTGTGTATAGTGAGATCCACACTGAATATCTTTCGTTACCATTAAACACCAAACCCAGAGAGAGTAATAAGTATCAATGAATTAAGGGCTAAGGAGAGAGTTCTATTCAAGGCCGATGCCCCCTTTGAATCCCCCGACACTTCAAAGTTCCCAAGGGTCTCAAGGCACAGGGCAATGCTTGTTCCGGGGAGAGTAGCCCAACCTAGAGTTAAACTCTACTCTCAAATACTTTTAACCACTAGAGACTAACTCTTCCCTATAGGTTTGAATGCCAATGAGGCCCTCTCAATGCAAACCACCCACTATGACATTCCCTACCACACGAGCCTACTTTCCTTCGCAAACTAACACAACAATAGACACATAGAACAGTCACTATACTTCAGCATTAAATGAGCGAAGCAAACATATGAACAAGTTTTGAAAATCAGACTTCAAGGCACATATGGCAACAAGAATACTTATGCTGTTATTGCTGAAAATTAGACAGCATAAATCATACATCTCATAGTCAAATAAGGCACAAAGTTTGGAATTGTAACAACTTTAGGATACAGAGACTAATGCCTTAACATTGATCACAGATGAGCATGCACTTAAGTTAATGACATTACTTGAATCCCCTGAGATCATTAATACGGATTCAGACAATGATACAAGCAGGTTATTGCATTTAACCAATAACAGTAGAAGGTTTCCCTTACACCAGATTCAATCCAGAATAACAAAGGAAAGAAAAAGACTGAGTATAAGTTTAAAACAGTGTTCAAAATGTGAAGTCATGAAGGATAAGCAAAGGTTCATACCAAACTCCCACACATACATAGATTTCTATCAAGCTTATGACTTCACAAGACAAGATGAGTCTCAAACATTGAAGAATCAGGTTGTTAGTATCATTAAGGATTAAGGATAGGGGAGACATCACGCTTAACAGACTAAAATCAACTACACAAGATTAGTTGAATAGTTAAACATGATAGAGTCATATTCAAATTACAGAAATAATCAACAGGGCACAACTATAGTTTGACTCACAGGAGATAGGCTGATCATGACAATTTCTACTGATATTCAAAGGAGAATCCATCTTAGTAGGACTGTTCACAAACTAACAGTTAGACATGGATGTAAAGCATTCATAATGAGGATTTAAACGATACTTAAGGACTAATAAATATTTATGAACGCATTTTTGAACACTCATGTTTCATAAGCCTTTACCCAGTGAGGCAGGGTTATTCTATGTATTTCATATATACCCTAGTTAAGGTTATCTAACAACATCCCACATTTAGCATGACAGAACCTAGAGGCACATGGCATGTTAAATATGAAGACTGCAATAACAACCCTAAATATAGCATGATAGAACTCAAGAATATGGCATGATGAACAGAAAAGCCTAGGTAGGATAGCAGAACTTAGAAGGATGCTGCAGGTTAAACATGATGACTATAGCAGAACCTAAATGCAGAACTCAAGAGAATATAACATGATGAATCATGAGAACTTACAATAGAACATTAGGTGGAACAAAATTCAGAATACAATATGATAAGCATGAAGGTTATAACAGAGCATTAAGTGGAATAAAACTCAAAATGTAACATGAAGATTATGAAAGTTGCAACAGGACATTAACAGAGCTCAACAAGCAACATCAAGGTTATAACAGAACATTAGAGTAAGGTCTGAAGTCTTATGTAGATGTGAGAAATCAGCAGGTTAAACAACTTAAACACATATGCCATTCAATACAGAAAAGGAGGTCATTGAAGTCACACAACTACCTAATTAGCATTAAGTAAACACAACAAATTATCATAGATCATTAAATAGTCATAGTGCACCAAAATAAGTAATTAAAGGCTAAATAAATATTATAGACTAAGCAGTTAACCAAGAAAAACAATAACACGTTCATGATTTTTAATGAAGCAATTAAGAGAGAGAGAGTATGGAGGCAAACTGACCTCCTTTGAGTAGCAAACCAAACAAAGGTTCTTGTTTAGCCGTATAGGATCAAGAACTCACCGGACCAATGCAATACTCAGAATCAGAGAGAAGCCAGAAACTAATTAGAACCCTAACCCAATTTACTACTCAGAACTAAAAGCGAGATTTTTTCTAAGTAATTTTTGTCATGACCCAAAATCCACTAAAGGTCGTGATGACACCTAACACCGCCGTCAGGCAAGCCAACAGTGATTGATCAACTTAATTGCTCATTTTAGTATTTTGAAATCATAATTTTTCTTAATTAAATCATATGAAATTTACAGGGTGAGTGATAATATTTACACAACCACAATAACGAACAACCCGTAGGAATCCCCAAAACCCGGTGTCACAAGTGCATGGGCATTTTCTAAGGAGTACAACAATAATACAATATTTGTCCAGAATGTAAATAAGATAAAATAAAATAAATAGTATAATGGAGACTCGGTGGACTGCGATGCGTAGCCTGAATTGCTGCTCACATAAGATCTCCTCAACAGATGCGCCTACGCGCCAAGATGATCACCAAATGAACCTGTCAGATCCTGCACATTTAGTGAAGAAGTGCAGTATGAGTACGTAAATCAGCGCGTACCCAGTAACTATCTAGCCTAACCCCGGAGAAGTAGTGATGAGAGGTTGTCATCGACACTTACTAGAGGTCCAAATAAATAATATGATAATTCATAACAGATATGAAGCGCACAACAATAGTGGAGTGAATCTGTAATTTCATAATTTTCCAATTATTTCTTTTAAAGTATACATTTCTCGATCTTGTATGCTACCTTAATATCTCAGAATGCCAAGTGTCAATATCGAATAAATAAGGAATACCATAAAATGCCGGGCATCAGTGGAAGGTTTATCTCATGAATATTCGGACTAATAGCGATATAACGCAAGATTCTGCAGAGGTCGTTTGGCCCGATCCAGAATAATGTGTACACTGTCGAGGGTCATGCGGCACGAACCATAGATGCATCTATATATTGCCGAGGCGTTCGGCCCGCTCCACAAGAAAGGAAGAAAGTTACCGAATTACGAGACACGTGTTTACAATACAGTACATGAGCACATAACGAATATAATCTTTACGCTTCTCAATTAACTCGCCCAAATTCAAAGTATTAAGGCTCGACCTATTATACATATATTTATTTCTAAATCAAATTTAGATATAACTTTAATTAATTAAGCCAGCAGAACGAGTTCAAATAATTCAATTATTACATGATAAAGTCCTAAGTCTATCCGGACATAAACATGCTTTAGCTACGTACAGACTCTTATCACCTCGTGCGTACGTAGCACCCACAACTAGTTGCACATAACAATAAATATCACCTACGGGGTTGTTTCCCCATCACAAGGTTAGACATGAGACTTACCTCGCTCTGAAGTTCCATAACCGGCTCCAATGCCACTCAAACACTTCAACCCGATGCCCGTCTCTTCAAAACTAGTCAAACAACGTGCAAACCGATCACAATATACCCCAATACGTTTAATTTAACAATTTATAATGATTCCAAGCTTTGCTCAAAAACCAAAAAAGTCAGCCCTCGGGCCCACGCGCCCGGATTCTAAAAAGTTTGAAGATAAACTTTACCCTTAATACCACAAACTCATATATATAATTTATTCGTAATTCCATGTCCAATTTCGTGGTCAAATTCCAAAAATACCAAATTCTAGGCTTTCTACCAAAATTCCACACAATTCTACTAATTTCCATGTTTAAATTGTTATAGAATCCATGTATTTAACTTACAATAGGAGGGAATAACTTACCTTGCCATAGATGATGAAAACCTCCACTTGAAGCTCTCCAAAAATCGCCCCAAACCAAGAGAGAATATGAGTGAAATGAGAAAACTCCAGTTTTTAAAACCATCTGCCTAGCCGATCTTCCGCACATGCGGAAAATCCAATGCAGGTGCGGTTCCCTCCAAACCAGGCAAATCCGCTTCTGCAGACCAATTTCTGCTCCTGCACGAATGCTTCTGCGGTCCCCCACACTCTCCTGTGCTCCCGTACGTGCGGATATCCAGCTGCCCCTCTCGTTTTCCGCTTTTACGGAGCACCCTTTGCATCTGCGGGCTCGCAGATGCGGAAATAGCCTCGCATCTGTGGCCACCCTAGCTCAGTTCAATTGTCGCTTCTGCGGCCCCAACGCCGCACCTGCGGGCTCGCACCTGCGGCCCTTTCCACGCAGGTGCGATTGCACCAGATCCCAGCTACCTCAGCCCTTCACCCCAGTCCAACTCGATCGGTTTTTGATACGATCCGCACCCGAGGCTCCCGGGACCCCGTCTAAACATACCACCACATCCCAAAATACGACACATACTTAGTCGAGGCCTCAAATCACACCAAACAATATCGAAACCACGAATCGACTATCAAATCCTTCTTTAAACTTTTCAAACTTTCAAACTTCGACGAACGCATCCGATTCATATCAAAACAATCAGGAATGACGCCAAACTTTGCGCACAGGTCACAAATCACGATACGAACCTATTCCAAGTCCCGGAACTCCAAACAGACATCGATAACATAAAAATCCACTTCAAACCAAACTTATGAAATTTTAAAACTTCCAAAAATGCTAACTTTCCATAATAAGCGCCGAAATGCTCCCGGGTGATCCGATACTCAACCCGAACATAAGCCCAAGTCCCAAATCATCATACAAACCTATTGGAACCTTAGTCAATTCTTCCAACTTAAAGCTTCCGAAATTAGAATTTTCTTTCCAAATCAACTCTGAACTTCCCGAAATTCAATTCCGACGACACGTACAAGTCATAATACTTGAAGTGAAGCTATTCAAGGCCTCAAACCGCCGAGCGACGCGCTAGAGCTCAAAACGACCGGTCGGGTCATTACATTCTCCCCCACTAAAATATATATTCGTCGTCGAACGTGCTAAGGACTGCTCCGGAGTTGTCCAAAATCACTTTTTAACACCTCGTGCACCTACCCGTGATACTACAACCCATGTGAGCATATTAGCTCGAGCCAGACCGAAGATTCTCCCTCTTTATTTAGTCAATAAGCCTTAGAACCAAATTCCAACCTCTTAATTCCTCCACAAGTCCTGATTCTAACATACGAACACCGTATAAACCCTTACACATTGCACCCAACATGACCATGCTCCTCCGCTGAAATCACACCATGCACCACATAAGTCGCTTGACCATAACAACATCCTCTGACAACAATAGCTGCAAATTCCACGAATTCGATGCCCACAACACACCTCATGACGCATATAAGTCCTGTTCCAACTCTCGCAATACTGCCACGATGAAAGAGATACGTAGAAACTAATAACCACTCGCCGAATCAACAAATCATAGAGTCTCTCCTTCTGATAAGAACCATTACCTCATTCTGAACTGAATAACGATATTTGCTCTTAAATATACCTTATATAAATCTGATTGTACTAATTTCAGTTCCAATAATCTTGTCTCACCTAGTACAAACTGCTCAGGCAATGAGTCACCTCAAACACTGACCAAGAGCTTATGCCGCACCATCAAAGCGCCAACAAGCTACCACTCAAATATAACTCATAAGGATGAACGAACTCTGATAGGGAATTACCCAGCTTGCGAAACGAATAAAATTATCGAATAGATGCTATGAACCTACCTCAGGGTTGAAAAACAAGGAACACAAAATAAGTGTAAGGAACTATGCTCAACATCTCGTTGTTGTGGCGTGCAACACGATCCAACATGACTCTGTTGCGGCGTGCAACCCGATCCAAAGATGACAATATTGCGGCGTGCAACCCGATCCAAACAATATACCCATGATGGCGTGCCACCCAATCCGTACATAATAATCAAGAAGAAAACACACATCAAGCCATAACGCTTATACTTACGAAATACCTGAATATCGACCACAGATACGCCAACTGCACAATACAAATCCTGGGGAGACGGATAGCGCCGTACGCTACGAAACCCAAGCACAACTAAGGTACGATATATGATATGCATCTCGAGAGCCATCCTGCTCACACAACACCACAAGCTACGTGGGACCTCAACACATGTGCGAATAATCAAGTCGTCTCATAACCCACATGGCACAATAGAGATTTACATGAAATAGCTGACGACGGGAATAACATCCAACGCCCGAAGACTCCTCCGCAAGCAATGCTCTGCCGAACAAACACATCCGACATGAGGTAGAGCACACACTCACATTAGACCCACCAATGGACCTCAAACCAATTCTGATCATACCATACTGGACCAATAGCCTTCCAAAGTTCCACAATGGCCCTATTCATGACACATAAGAACATCCATCAAATCCGAAACAAACTCACACGGTCCACAACCCAAGGAATAGAATGCCTCTCAGGCATAAACCCTCGCATTTGCAATATTACCATAACCTCCATACCTGGTTTTAATCTTTCACAATCAAATGACTAACATGCCATACTTATAAAAGTTTCTCGTGGGGTACACTCCCATGACCCTCCGCACCAGGTAGCAAAGTCTGCACATCCATATCACCAACCGGACTAATCTGTAAAGCAATTCAAGAACCCATAAATCAATACACAATGCTCCTTCCACAGAACACCATTCCCAGGCGACACTAGGATAATGTCAGCTTACTTGGAATATCTAAACTCTTCCCAGCTCACCCGAGCTCGTGACATTCTTGTCAACACCGAACCGCAACCTTGATCCTCAACTTTCAAATTCCCATTCCGCTTACTGCACCTATCATGCCTCTACATGAGAATACAAGAATTTATCATAACCGCTGAACTACTAGTAGAATAAGCACTTCATTGGCTAGAAACCTTTCACTTAGCTCAGTTCAGAAGAACCAATGCAACACGCAAGTGAATTCCCAAATCACAAAAAATACAAACCTCAAGTCGTGATCTAAACCGCCATGACTCTTCCGGAATCCATTTACACCACAAGGCCATTTGAATCAAATACCTCCCAAATCAATCAAGTTGTGATGGCGCTCAAGCCCAAGCGTACAACCACAAACCACATGTATAACTTCACGCTAAAGGAACTGATCACTGCCACAATCATGCTGATTCAACCATTACTAACCGACCCAACTTCTTCCAATTTACTCTCGACTTGCCTTAGAAATAATATTAGCTCTATTAAAAAATGTAACGAACTAAATCTGCACTCATCCCGAGTGACCCGCATCACGAGACCACATCTGTTGTGCTTCATATCTGTTTCGGATTTAGCATCCTGCTTTATTGGACCTCTAGTAAGTGTCGATGTCGACCCCTCGTCACTACTTCTCTGGGTTTAAGCTAGATACTTACTGGGTACGCGTTGATTTACATACTCATGCTACACTTTTGCACTAAATATGCAGGATCTGATAGCTTCATTTGGTGGTCAGTTACCGACGTTCTGATTGCATGGTCACGCATTATAGTAGTTTTGGTCTGAATTATATATGTGGTATGGGAGGATTTTCCCAAAATTGCATATGGCTAAGTCTGAGTTTTACATGGGTTAGTGCTGAGACTTGTGGTATTTTTGTGCCATTGTTAATTCTACATTTCAGTATATGAGAGGTTAGAGAAACAACCTCAAATTCAAAGAAGGCCCTTTAGAGTGTGTATCTCGATTGCGACTTGAGATGGGTGTCTTCTACAGGCATAAGGAGTATATTGCGTGTTGCGATTATCCTCTAGATGGGATCATGATGAAGGTTTCTAGCTGATTAAGTAGGTATCCTTCTTGTGACTTAGGGTTGATAATGGGGTTCTCGTGTTTTCATAGGATGACATGATAGATGCAGTGTGTCGTGTGGTATTGAGATCTGCATGTATAAGGTCGTGGTTCAGTTTTGAAGGGAAGGTCATGAATTCTTAGACAACATGGATGGTCTCAGATGTTTAGATAAATACTAGTACTACTTGGTAATACCCGAGAAGGGTGCTTATTTCATATGGTGTACTGTGTTTTGACTTACGGATGCTTCATTGGTATTGCGGTACTCGCCTAGTTGATCGACTGCTGATGTTCAAGTTTTTCTTTGTGGCACAGAAGAATTATGGAAGTATTTCTCATGGGATGATCGGGGTATGAGAGATGAGTTAGTCATTCGAGTGGTAAAGGTGGGCTCGGTTATGGTGATTCATGTACTCTAGGGACTTAGAGACAGGGAGCTCTCGGGGGCAGATTATTTCTTGGTTGCGGACTGTGAAAGTATGGCCAGAGCTAGACAACTAATAGTATGCATTATGGTTAGGTTATTGTGGACTTGTGGAGGGTTATTTATCTATTGGTAGATGATCGAAATGGATTTGGGGGCCCATTAGTAGGCGTAATGAGGACGTGTATTTTAAGTCGGGTCAGATTTGTTGACTCAGCACTGCTATTGTTGAGGGGTGTGTCATTCAGTTAGAATTGAGCTTGTTCATTTCTGATATGATTTATGTGTTACCGTTCTATGCTACGATGGGTTGTGATCTTCTGGTTATTTGCACACATGATGCGTTTTTGTTGATGCCTTGTGGCGAAATTCGAGCGTGGTGGTTCCTGGGGTGTTGAATGGTCGATTGCGCCTTGGTTATGATCTTCCTGTTTGTGGTATATAGTAATATCCGTATCTCCATGGTTATGGTCATGCGCTTCGTGTGTTCGTTGTTGATATATATATGGTTGTTGATTGTAAGCATCATGGCTCGACGTATTCCATGTGGACCCGTGTTTGGATTGGGTCACGCATCGCAGCGGAATTACGTTAGGATATGATCCTTTGTGCTTATTTTGTGTGATTGTTTCTCCTTGGTGTGATGGGTTCATAACATTGCGCTTTATGGTGGTATTTGTTGGACTTGTTGGGTGGTTCTCTCATTTAGTTCTCTTTCCATCTTCAGCTATATGCGAGTTGTTGCTTGTTGGGTAGGGATTGCGTCATATGTGACTAGGTGGAATTTTGTGTGGCTTGTTGACCGAATAGCTTCCACTCAGTGTTATGAAGGTTTGGAACAAGGTTATATTGGATATGCGGTATGTTACTGGTACTTGGCAGCTATTGTGGTCAAAGATATTGTAACGACCCGACCGGTCATTTTGAACTCTAGCGTGACATTCGGCGGTTTGAGGCCTTGAGTAGTTTCACTTCAGGTATTATAACTTGCACGTATGGTCGGAATTGATTTTTGGGAAGTTCGGAGTAGTTTGGGAAGAAAATCCTAATTTCGGAAGCTTTAAGTTGGAAGAATTGACTAAGGTTTGATTTTTGAGTAAACGACCTCGGAATCAGGATTCGAAGGTTCCAACAGGTTCGTATGATAATTTTGGACTTGGGCGTATGTCCGGATTGGGTTTTGGATGACCCAGGAGCGTTCCAGCGCCTATTGTGGAAGGTTGGCATTTTGGAAGAATTTCATAGATTTTGGTTGAAGTGCATTTCAATGTTATTGATGTCCGTTTGGGATTCCATGTCTGGGAATGGCTCCGTATGGTGATTCTGGTATTGGGAGCGTGTCCGGATGTGGATTTGGAGGTCCGTAGGTCATTTCGGGGTCATTTGGCGAAAGTTAGAAATTTGAAAGTTTTTGAGAAGTTTGACCGGGAGTGGACCTTTTTATACCGGGGTCGGATTCCGATTCCGGAAGTTGGAGTAGGTCCGTAATGTCGAATGTGACTTGTTTGAGGTCAATCGGACTTGATTTGATAGGTCTCGGTCGAATGTAGAAGTTTGAAGTTCTAAACATCATTAAGCTTGAATTGGGATGAGATTCATGGTTTTGTCGTTGTTTAATGTGATCTGAAGGTTCGGCTAAGTTTATATTGTGTTTTAAGACTTGTTGGTAGGTTTGGTTGAGGTCCCGGGGGGGCCTCGGGTGGATTTCAGATGGTAAACGGATCGAGTTTGGGTTTGGAAGAATGCTGGAGTTGCCGTCATCTTTTATAACCGCACCTGCGAGGTTTTGCCCGCAGGTGCAGAGCCGAAAAAGAGGCCAGGTGGTCGCAGAAGGGGTTGCTGGGCTAAAGGGGAAAGGGCGCAGAAGCGGTATGTCTATGCGCAGAAGAGCTTGTAGCCCCCAGAAACGGGAGCGCAGGTGTGCTACCTTGGGCGCAGAAGCGGGGGACTGTTGGGTCGAGCTGGAGCCAACACCTGTGATGGAATTTCTGAAGGTGCAGAGCCGCAGAAGCGGCTATTGGATCGCAGGTGCGAAGATTGGGCTGGGCAGTGTGCTTCTTTAAAACGAGGCTTTGACTCAATTTCACCTTATTTGGTCCATGGGAGCCGATTTTGGAGTACTTTTGGAGTTCCATCTTCATCAACTATAATTGGGTAAGTGCTTTCTTCACATTGTGAGTTAAATACACGATTTATATACGGATCTAAGCATGAAAATTAGTAGAAATTTGGGATTTTGGTAGAAAACCTAGAAATTAGTATTTTTGGATTTTGACCACAAAATTGGGCATGGAATTGAGAATAAATTATATATTTGAGTTCGTGATATTACGGGTGATGGTTATCGTCGAACATTTTCGGAATCCGGTCATGTGGGCCCGAGGGTTGCTTTATAGACTTTTCGAGCGGAGTTGGGAATTTGTTTAAATTGATTTGTTATGAGTATTAGAGTATATTTTTATGGGTTTGTACATTTTTTGACTAGTTTTGGAGCGACGGGCATCAGTTTGAGGTGTTAGAGTGGCGTTGGAGCCGGATTATGGAACGTCGGAGCGAGGTAAGTCTCCTGTCTAACTCTGTGAGGGGGAAATTACCCCTAGGTGTTGTATATTGATGTGTGCTACTTGTTGTGGGGGCTACGTATGCGCGAGGTGACGAGAGCCCGTACGTAGATACATTCATGTTATTGTCCGGGTAGGCTTAGGTTCACATCATGCTATAGCTGTACTATTTGAGCAGTCTCTCGCCTATTAAATTCCTCTGTTTTACATTACTACTTGAGACTAGACTTGCTATTGTAGAGACTTCACGAGTTCATGATTAGTCACCAAATAATTTTTCTCCTCTTATGACATGTTTCCGTGATATATATGTTTCATTGAAAGGTTTTTGTTAAAGAAATTACAACTCACACGTTCATTCGTGAGTGGGGTCAAGGACCCATCAAATCTCCTTATTCTAATGGGATTGGGCAGATCGCCTTGGCAGGATTATGTACTTCTTATTTTAATCGGATCAGGCCGTTCGCCTCGGCAGGATTTATGTATCATACTCTAATGGGATCGGGCCGTTCGCCTAGGCGGGATTTATGTACCATACTCTCATTGGAGAGGGCCGTTCACCTCAGTAGGTTAATAGATGCATTTGTGGTTCGTGTCGTTCGACCCTCGGCAGTGCACAGATTATGATGGGATCCGGCCGCACGCCTCGGCATTTCTATAAAATACCCTTATGAAGTCGTGCGTAACATTTGGCAAGAAGCCGGTGTATCTGTGAGTTCTTCCTCATTTGAAGTATAACGACCCATTTTGGTGAGGTCCACTATATATTTATATATATGCTCCGGTTGAGGAGGAAATTTGCTAATTGAGAGCTTGAGCCTATTGTAAAGAGGGGAATTTGTACTACGTATTTTATTCTTGTTTATTTCACATATTTACTCTGCCTCATATTTATTTACCTCTTTACTGTACCTGATATTATTGGACCACTAGTGAGTGTCGATGTCGACCCCTAGTCACTACTCCTCCGGGATTAGGCTAGATACTTACTGGGTACATGTGGATTTACGTACTCATACTACACTTGCTGCACATTTTTGTGCAGGTATTTTTATGTCTGGTGGTCCTTTGGGCACGGAGGCACGAATGATGTGGGGACTTGCCGCGAGCTGCATTTCAGGTTACAATCCGCAGCCCGCAGATGTTGTATTTTATTTTACTTCCCAGTTGATGCTCATGCACTTGTGACACAGGTGTTTTGGGGGTACTTACGAGTTGTTCAGTATTATAGTTAGGGAAACATTATCATTTACTCTGTAAATTTTATTCCTGATTATTTAATTGAAGGAAATCTTTTGATTTCAAAATACTAAAATGAATAATCGAGTTGAACTTTTATTGTTGGCTTGCCTGACAGTGGTGTTAGGCGCCATCACAGCCTTTAATGGATTTTGGGTCGTGACAACATGGTATCAGAGCACTAGGTTCACTTAGGTCTCATGAGTCATGGGCGAGTCTAGTAGAGTCTTGCGGATCGGTACAGAGACGTATGTACTTATCTTCAAGAGGCTATAGGACTGTTAGGAGCACTTCCCTTTTCTTGATTCCTCATCGTGCGATTTGATTCCTTTGAGGCTTATGCCTTTATATCCTTCCCACTCATTCTTATACGATGTTCAGCGCTCGTGTCAATTGGGCATCGAGGAGTTGTAGTGGTACTACAGACGTGGGCAGAATGTTTCTCCCTGCGCATTCGAGCAAGTTATTATCGGCTTCTTGCGGAAGGAGGTTCTGTCATTTCGGCTCGGTAGCTGTGTTTTCAATGGTTGCGTGCAGATTACTATGAATGTTCAGGTTTGGGATAATAGAGTAACGAGACTTGGTATTTTTGAGCGTGCTAGAATTCTTAATTGTGATGTGGTGTCATCGTCCTTGTTGAACACGTTAAGGTTCGCCGGTGTTATGGGCTTCATCAATTTGCCCTTGGGGCAGAGTGGTGTGAAATGGTGCCGGAGAAGTGGTTGTCAGAGATAGCGGAATGTAGAGATTTTGGAATCGAATGGGTATTTCTAATGTTGATGGCTCGAGAAGGATGATCTTCTAGGAGGCCTGGAGTTGGTGGCAATTTATTAGCTCAAGTGTTACAGTGATGGATTTTGCTTTGATGCAGTATTTGGGCAGCGAAAGATGAGGAAGGATAAGGCAAAAGGTGTCTCGCGATGGTTGAGTTATTAGCAGGCCAAGTATGAAAAGCGGAAGTTCAGAAGTTGCTTAAAGGAGAGGGTTTGACCAAAGTGGGAGAGTGGTAGAGTAACATATGGGTTTTGTGATGGGATGGCCACACGCCTTGAGGAAAGTTTGGAGCCATTTTGGAATTCATGGTGGGCAGATACTAGGTCCACGGATTTTATTTGGATGCAACATGACTTCAAGTTTGGGATGTATTATTGCACTTTCAGCTGATGTCAATGGGAGAGAGGGAATCTCAGTGCATCCCAGTGTTATGTAATGGTAGCTTCAAGCTAAGTGGGAGAGCCCCACCATTTATGATTGGATTGTGTGGTTGTCTACTCGTGCAGTTTCTAGTTATCGGTGTATTGGTGGGCTATTACGACTAAGGAGAGAAAACATCAGTGTAATTTGAGCAAAGAATATGAGAAATGTGTGTTATATTTGGCCTTATCGGTTCATGTTCAGGTTTTGGGAAGACTTAGAGTCGATGCTTCGTGCGGATGTGATGTACAAGGAAAGGAATTCAGCCGGTTGCTTCTTTGAGAAGGTGTTCATGTGCCAGCAGGGCCTTGGAGTTTGATTATGTTCTGGAACAAGTCAGAGTGGGTGACTCTCAACAAAATCCTAGTAGGTTCAAATTCAAAGTGCGGTGCCTAAGGATTTCGAGTTCGTAGTATGGTTAAGTATCGAGATTTAGCAGCGGAGTATGAAAGTGGCTTGGAGTGTTCTACGTTATCTTCGGTCTACGGTGTGGCATTGGAGGAATGGGAGAAAATAACTTCGGATTCATAGAGGGATTTTTAGAATGGGTGTACCAGTTGAAGATGTGAATATGCGCATAAGAAGGGTATGAGATGGTTCGTGGGTTTTGGAGACAACGTGGTCTCGTGAAATAAGGTCACTCAGGATGAGTGCGGATTTGTGTTCATGATGTTTTGAATGGAGCTATTATTATTCCTAAGGCAAGTCCAGAGTAAATTAGAAGAAGTCGGATCGGTTAGCAATGGTTGAATTGGCATGATGGTGGCAATGATCAGTTCCTTCAGCGTGTTAAGTTATGCATGTGATTTGTGGCGGTACGTGCGAGGCTTGACGGCCGCCGTAATTGATTTTATTTGGAGGCATTCGAGTATTATGGCCTGTTATGTGTAGATGGATCCCAGAAGAGTTATGGTGGTTTAGACTACTACTTGAGGATTGTATTTTCTACGGTGATGGCAATTCAGTCGCGTGCTGCAATGGTTCTCCTGAAATGAGTTAAGTAAAAGGTTGCCATGTGATGGAGTGTTTAGTCTATTAGTGGATCAGGAGTCATGATGGAATTATTGTGCTCTCACATATTGGTATGTTAGGTGCAGTGAGCGGCATGGGAATTGGAAGTTGAGGATCAAGGTTACAGTTTGATGTCGACAAGAATGTCACGAGCTCGGATGAGCAGGAAAGAATTCAGATGTTTAGAGTAAGCTTTTACTGTCTTCAGCGTCACCTGAGATCAGTGTCATGTGTAAGAGGCTTTGTGTACTGAATTGTAGATCCTTGATTCGCTTTACGGCATTAGTATGACCGGTGGTATGGATGTGCAGCCTTGTTACCTGGTGCGGAAGGCCGTGGGAGCGTATCCCACGGTAGGATTGTATAAGTGTGACATGTAGTCACTTGATTGATTAAAGATTGGAACCAAGTATGAAGATTGTGGTACTATCGCTAATGTGAGAATTTGTGCCTGAAGGGCGCTCTGTTCAATTGGTTGTGAATTGTGGAAGTTTGTTCCGGATTTGACGGCTATTCTTGGGGGTGGATCCTTGAAAGGTTATTAGCTCAGTACAGTACGATTAGAATAGGCTTGAGGTCTGTGAATGGATCTAAATGTGAGTGTGCACTCTATATCGGGCTGGATGTGTTCATTTCAGCATAGCGTTGCTTGCGGAAGAGTCTTCGGGCCTGGGATGTTATTTCCGTTGTCAGCTATTTAGTGTAATCTCTACTGTGCCATGTGGGTTGTGAGGCGGTTTAATTATTCGAACTCGTGTTGAGATCCCATGTAATTTGTGGTGTTGTGAGAGCAGGATGGCTCTCAAGACACATGTCATTTATTGCACCTTAGTTGTGCTTGAGTTTCATAGCGTATGGCGCTACCCGTCTCCCCAGGATTTGTATTATGCACTTGGCGAGCTTATGGTTTATATTCGAGCATTTCGTGAGTATAAGCGTTACGGCTCGATGTGTGTTTTCTTTAGATTATTATGTGTGGATTGGGTGGCACGCCGCCACAGATATGTTATTTGGATCGGGTGGCATGCTGCAACGGGTATATGGTTGGATCAGACAGCACGCCGCCACAAATATGTTGTTTGGATCGGGTGGCACACCGCCACGGGTATCATGTGTGGATCAGGTTGCACGCCGCAACAGTGTGACATTGAGTACAGTTTCCCATATCATTTTGGGTGTTTTGTTTCTTACCTCTGAGAAAGGCTCATAGTGTTTGATGGCTGCTTTATTCGTTACGCGGGCTGGATAGTTCTTTTCTAGAGTTCGTTGTTCCTTATGTGTCATATTCCAGTTACAGCTTATGGGCGCATTGATGGCGTCATATGAAATCTTAGATAGTGTCTGCGGTGGCTTATTGCCTGAGCAGCTTGTACTGGGTGAGACGAGATTATTGGACCTGGGATCAGTGCGATCAGATTTATATAAGGCTTATTAAAGGGAAAATATCATTATTTAGTTCAGAGTGATGTAATGGTTCTTGTCAAGAGGAGAGACTCAATGATTTGTGATTTGGTAGGTGGTTATGAATTTCTACACATCTCTTCCGTCGTGGCAGTATTACGAGAGCGGAAACGGGACTTATATGCTTCATGAGGTGTGTTGTGGGTATCAGATTCGTGGGATTTCGGCTATTGTTTTAGGGGATGTCATTATGGTCATGTGAATAATGCGGTGCATGGTATGAATTCGGTAAGAGTATACAATCAGGTATTGGTACATCGTGTAGTGATGGATACGGCATTCATATGTTGGGAACAGACCTGGTAGAGAATTTCAGATGTTGGAATTTGGCTTTAAGGCTAACTTGACTGAATAAAAGGAAGAATCTTTAGATTTGCTCGAGCTAATGTGCTCAACTGGGTTGTGGTAGAACGGGTAGGTGCCCGATGTGTTAAACAAAGATTTCGGACAACTCCAGAGCAGTTCTTAGCATGTTCGAGGACGAAAGTATGTTTAAGTGGGAGAGAATGTAACGACCTGACCGGTCGTTTTGAGCTCTAGCGTGGCGTTCAGCGATTTGAGGCCTTGAGTAGTTTCACTTCAGGTATTATGACTTGCACGCATGGTCAGAATTGAATTTCGGGAAATTCAGAGTAATTTGGGAAGAAAATCCTAATTTCAAAAGCTTTAAGTTGGAAGAATTGACTAGGGTTTGATTTTTGAGTAAACGGCCTCGGAATCGGGAGTGGAAGGTTCCAATAGGTTCGTATGAGGATTTTGGACTTGGACGTATGTCCGTATCGGGTTTTGGATTACCCAAGAGTATTCCGGTGCCTATTGTGGAAGGTTGGCATTTTGGAAGAATTTCATAGATTTGAGTTGAAGTGTATTTCAATGTTATTGATGTCCGTTTGGGATTCCGAGTCGGGGAATAGCTCAGTATGGTGATTCTAGTATTGGGAGCACGTACGGATGTGGATTTGGAAGTTCGTAGGTCATTTCAGGGTCATTTGGCAAAAGTTAGAAATTTGAATGTGTTTGAGAAGTTTGACCGGGAGTGGACCTTTTGATATCAGGGTCGGATTCCGATTCCGGAAGTTGGAGTAGGTCCGTAATGTCGAATGTGATTTGTGTGAAAAATTTGAGGTCAATTGGACGTGATTTGATAGGTCTCGGCATCGAATGTAGAAGTTTGAAGTTCTAAAGTTCATTAAGCTTGAATTGAGATGTGATTCATGGTTTTGGCATTGTTTAATGTGATTTGAAGGTTTGACTAAGTTCATATTGTATTTTAAGACTTGTTGGTAGGTTTGGTTGAGGTCCCGGGGGGCCTCGGATGGATTCCAGATGGTAAACGGATCGAGTTTGGGTTTGGAAGAATGCTAGAGCTGCTGTCATCTGGTGTAACCGCACCTGCAAGGTTATGGTCGCAGGTGCGGAGCCGCAAAAGCGGCCAGGGGGTCGCAGAAGCAGTAGCTGGGCTGAGGAGGAAGGCCGCAGAAGCGGCATGTCTGTGCGCAGAAGCGCTTGTGGCCCGCAGAAGTGGGGGACTGTTGGGCCGAGCTGGAGCCGCACCTGCGATGGACTTTGTGCAGGTGCGGAGCCGCAGAAGCGGCTATTGGACCGCAGGTGCGAAGATCGGGCTGGGCAGTGTGCTTCTTTAAAATGAGGGTTTGACTCAATTTTACTTCATTTCGTCCATGGGAGCAAATTATGGAGCACTTTTGGAGTGCCATTTTCATCAACTATAATGGGGTAAGTGCTTTCTTCACATTGTGAGTTAAATACATGATTTATATACGGATTTAAGCATGGAAATTAGTAGAAATTTGGGATTTTGGTAGAAAACCTAGAAATTAGTTTTTTTTATTTTGACCATGAAATTGGGCATGGAATTGAGAATAAATTATATATTTGAGTTCGTGATGTTACGGGTGATGGTTATCTTCGAATATTTTTGGAATCCGGGCATGTGGGCCCGAGGGATGCTTTATCAACTTTTCGAGTGGAGTTGGGAATTTGTTTAAATTGATTCGTTATGAGTATTAGAGTGGCGTTGGAGCCGGATTATGGAACGTCAGAGCGAGGTAAGTCTCCTGTCTAACTCTGTGAGGGGAAGACTACCCCTAGGTGTTGTATATTGATGTGTGCTACTTGTTGTGGGGTCTACGTACGCGTGAGGTGATGAGAGCCCATACGTGGCTACATTCATGTTATTGTCCGGGTAGGCTTAGGTTCACATCATGCTATAGCTGTACTGTTTGAGCAGTCTCTCGCCTATTAAATTCCTCCATTTTACATTACTACTTGAGACTACACTTGCTATTGTTGAGACTTCACGAGTTCATGATTAGTCACCGAATAATTTTGCTCCTCTTACGACATGTTTCCGTGATATATATGTTTCATTGAAAGGTTTTTGTTAAAGTAATTACAACTCACACGTTCATTCATGAGTGGGGTCAAGGACCCGTCAAATCTCCTTATTCTAATGGGATTGGGCCGATCGCCTTGGAAGGATTATGTACTTATTCTAATGGGATCGGGTTGTTCGCCTCGGCGGGATTTATGTACCATACTCTCATGGGAGAGGGTCATTCGCCTCGGTAAGTTAATAGATGCATCTATGTTTCGTGCCGTTCGACCCTCGGCATTGCACAGATTATGATGGGATCGGGATGTATGCCTCGGCATTTCTATAAAATATCCTCATGAAATCGTGCGTAACATTTGACAAGAAGCCGGTGTATCTGTGAGTTCTTCCTGATTTGAAGTATAACGACCCATTTTGGTGAGGTCCACTATATATTTATATATATGCTCCGGTTGAGGAGGAAATTTGCTAATTGAGAGCTTGAGCCTATTGTAAAGAGGGAAATTTGTACTACGTATTTTATGCTTGTTTATTTCACTTATTTACTCTACCTCATATTTATTTACCTCTTTATTGTACCTGATATTATTGGACCACTAGTGAGTGTCGATATCGACCCCTCGTCCATACTCCTTCGGGGTTAGGCTAGATACTTACTGGGTACACGTGGGTTTACGTACTCATACTACCCTTGCTACGCATTTTTGTTCAGGTATTTTTATGTTCGGTGGTCCTTTGGGCACGAAGGCACGGATGATGCAGGGACTTGCCGCGAGCTACATTTCAGGTTACGATCCGCAACCAACAGAGTCTCCTCCAGTGTTATTTGTATTTTTCCTGTCTAATTTGTATTCCGCACAGATGCTGTATTTTATTTTACTTCCTAGTTGATGCTCATGCACTTGTGACACCGGGTTTTGGGGGTCCTTATGAGTTGTTCAGTATTGTGGTTGGGGAAATATTATCATTTACTCTATAAATTTTATTCCTGATTATTTAATTGAAGGAAAATTTTGATTTCAAAATACTAAAATGAATAATCGAGTTAAACTTTTATTGTTGGCTTGCCTGACAGTGGTGTTAGGCGCCATCACGACTTTTAATAGATTTTGTGTCGTGACATATATTGTTGCGGACATATGAGCGATGAATTACTTCATGTGGTTATATCTCAGGAATATATTTATGATTTACTATAGCTTTTTTAGATTTATAAAATATGTATATGCAAGAATCGGATCGTATCAAGAATTTTAAATGTTGGAATTTGGGTCTATGGTTGATAGATTAAGGATGGAGAAAGAATCTTCAGTTAGGTTGTGTTGAAGGGCTTATGTAGGCTGAGGTGATGTGGGATCACTGATGGATATGTGTATGGAAAGTTTATACGGTGATTTGATGGCTTTGGAACGACTCTTGTCATGTTCGAGTTGCAACGTATGTTTAAGTAGGGGAGAATGTAACGACCCGACCGGTCGTTTTGAGCAATTGCACTTCGTTTGGTGGTTTGAGGTCACAAATAGCTTCATATGGTGTATTACAACTTGCGTGTATCATTGGTTTTGGTTTTCGAGTGGTTCGGGAATGAATTGGAAGAGTGATTCTCATTTTAGAAGCCTAAAGTTGGAAGAGTTGATCAAGATTTAACTTTTGAGTAAACAGACTCGGAATCGGTTTTTGATTGTTCCGATATATTCGTATGATGATTTTGGACTTCTATATATATATTTAGATTTGATTTTGGAGGTTCCTAGAAGAATTCGACACTATTTGTCCAAAGTTGGAAATTTGAAGAACTTAAGAGTTCATAAGTTTTACCAAAAGTTGACTTTGATGTTATTGGACTCCAACTGGTATTCTGAGACTTTGGATAGGTCTATCTATCCGAAGAGTTTAAGTGTGATTCGGACACTCTTTTGAAAGAATGAAGATTTAACAACTTAAGAGAAATTCTATTCGGTTTGAGTCTCGATTCTTTGTTGTGATGTTCCCGTGAGTGTTTTGAGGCTTTGGATAACTTTGGATGATGTATTTGTACTTGTTGGTATGATTGGATAGGGTCCCGAGGGGCTCAGATGTGTTTTGGATCATTGGTTGAGAAATCAGTTAAGTTAAGGATTTGAAGTTTGACCATAGTCAATATCGGGTCAATATGACCTCTTTTTGGTGTTTTGAATATGCGAGCAAGTTCGTAGCGTATTTTATGTTTAAAATGCATATATTATTTGTGTCCGGGAGATTCCGAATGAGTTTTGGGTGCTAAAACGAAAATTTTCTCATTGCTGTTTTTTTTCTTTTGGTGTAAGTAATTACGAAAATGCCATTTATATCTCTGAAATTTTCAGATTTCTTTTAAAACTTCAAAAACAACATATCTCCCTCATTTTAAGGTTAAATTGGGTGATTCAAGAGGCTATCTTGGGTGTAATCTTGCAAGGATCATGTTGGGATTATAAAACGTGAGTTTCAAGATCATATTTGACTTGATTCGATCTGGACATCCACTGTATTTTTTTTCTTGTTTCGGAATTTAGTTACTTTTTTTCACAAAGTTTTGGAGCTCGATTTTGGGCGATTTTGGAGGGGATTTTTACTACTTAGATTGAGGTAAGCATTTTGAACTAGGATTTGTAATTGTTTCATGATTTCAACCTCAATTTTAGTGTTTGATTAATGATTTGAATTGGAAAAATTAGGGATTTTAGTAAAAACTTTCTAAAAGATAAATTGATGGTTTGGAGGCCGATTTGAGGTTGGAATTGAATGATTTTGGTATGGTTGGACTCGTATCGGAATGATTGTTCAGAATTTGTGAGTTTTGTCGGGTTTTAAGGTGCGGGCTTGGGGTTGACCTTTTGGGTTGACATTTTTGATTTTTGTTAAAGATCGAATCTTTATTATCCGAAATTGTTTCCTATGGCTTTTATTTATGATATTAAGTTATTTTTGCTAGATTTGAGCCGTCTGGAAGTGGATTTGTGCGGGAAGGGCTTATTAATAGATTGATTTAGCTTGTTTGAGGTAAGTATCTTGCCTAACTTTGTGTGGGGGAACTACCCCTTAGGATTTGGAAGATTACTTGAATTATGTGGAAGACGTGTACACGAGGTGACGAGTGTGTATACGAGCTTATATGTGGTATTTTGACCAGTTTAGATCTTAGACTTCTTTCATGCATTTAATTGAAATTGTCACATCATGTTATGTCTTCCATTGTTAAGTTTACTCGTACATGCCTTATTTGACGTTGTTAGTACACATTCTATATTTTATTGTCAAATTTTCTCTTATAAGCCTTAATTAAAGTCGTTACTTCTCTTATTGTCATGTTACCTCTTTTATTGTTGAATTGTTCTTATTTGAAGTTATTATTACATGATGTCTCCTCATGTTGAGTTATTCTCATGCATTTAGACGTAGTTTCTATTTCATACTATCTTTTTTGTTATTAACCTTATGTTATACAATTAAATTGGAAATTGTCTTTTCATGGGAATATCTTTATTTTGAGTTATTGAAGTTGAAGTTTTGAAAGATATTATCACATTTTTCACGACCCAAAACCAATCGTTCTGATTACGCCTATCGTGGAACTAGGCAAGCCAATTACTCAACTATTTCAACATAACCAAAAGCTTTAAAAAATTATGGAAGCAGTTAATAATTAAGGAAACCTTTGGAAAACAGAAATAAATATGCAACCCAATACAATCTCTCCCAAAATCGGGGTGTCACCGAGTACATGAGCATCTACAAAGGAAGATAGTCTAATACAATGTCTAAAGAGTAAAAACTGAAATACAAGTAAAGATAACGAAGGAGGGCCAAGGTCTGCGAACGTCATGCAGCTACCTCGATAGTCTCCCGAGATCCTGACTCCACACTCAGCAGCCGCCGTGACTGGAAGCACCTGGATCTGCACACGAGGTACAGGGTGTAGCGTGAGTACAACCAACTCAATAAGTAACAAATCCAAACTTTGGACTGAAAGTAGTGACGAACTCAACCGGCACAGTTCAATATAGAAATAACAGTGCAGAAACATAGGCATGCTTTCAAGGTCAACAAATAAACTCAAACCAGTAAAATAGATCAAATCAGAATGATAAGAAGTATATAACTTCTCTACTTATACATGCCAATACACATGTTGTATGTGATGCACCATGCTGACAGCCTCATGTGCTCACACTCTCAATTACTCAATCATTCAGTACTGTATATGGTCAATCCGGCCCAGGGAAGATCCATCCCTCAATATAATCAACCGCGCTCACTTGGGGTGTGTGCAGACTCCGGATGGGCTCCTTCAGCCCAAACGCTATCATAAATCAGTATAACCACTGCGGCATGTAGCCCGATCCCATAAATGTCACTGATAATTAAGCTCTCGGCCTCACTCAGTCATCAATCTCTCCAGTCTCTCTCATGGGCTTACCATGTCAATGAAACTAGCCCGAAAACAATGATATGATGCATCAATAAGTAACAACAGAGACTGAGATATGATGTGAAATGAATGAATATGACTAAGTACGAAATATTAATGATAGCAGTAAGACAACAGCAAGAAACGACCACTACGGGTCCCAACAGTACCGGCATATAGCCTAAACATGATCTCTACCATGATTAACAGCTTAATTACTTTATCACATGATGAAAACACGGAAATCAACAAGATAAGTCCACTATACAGTGCCATGGAATCGACCAGGTCACAATTCTCACGATGCATGCCCGCACGCCCGTCACTTGGCATGTGCGTCACCTCAACACCAATCATATAACACATATTACGGGGTTTCAAACCCTCAGAGCCAAGTTTAAGAGTGTTACTTACCTCAATCCAAGGAAATCCCTACTCTAATACGTCTTTGCCTCACAAATCGGCCTCCAAATGACCCGAATCTAGCCACAAACAGTACAATACAATCAATACGGGCTAAAGGAATCAATTCCACAATACATTACTAAGCTATAACTCAAAAATCCAAAAGTGGTTAAAAACCCGGCCCCCCGGGCCCACGTCTCGAATTCTGACAAAAGTTACAAAATCCAGAAACCCATTCAACTACGAGTCCAACCATACAGTTTTTATCAAAATCCAACACCCAATCATCACCCAAATCCCCCAAATCAACTCTCCAAATCCCTAGCCTCAAACTCCCAAATTACACCTCAAAAACAACCAAACTAGGTGGGAAAATCAATGGGGATACAAGATTATTGATCAAAAACAAGCACAAGGGACTTACCTCAAGAATCCCCTCGAATACTCTCTCAAAAATTGCCTTAGTCCGAGCTCAAAATGTTTGAAAATGAAGAAAATCGCGAACACTTAATTTTTAATTCTGCCCAGCAAAACCGCTTCTGTGGTTCACTTGACCGCATCTGCACCCTTTCACGCTTCTGCGGCGCCCAGTCTGCTTCTGCGGACACACTTCTGCGAAGGGCCATCCGCTTCTGCAAAGCTGCCTCACCAAGCACCCATGCGCTTCTGCGATCCAACACCCGCATCTGCGGACACGCAGGTGCGGAAAGGACCTGGCACCTGCGACCTCTACCAGCTTCCTTCTTGACCGCTTCTGTGGTCCCTTTCTCACTTCTGTGAGCTTGTATATGCGGTTCCTAATCCGCAGGTGCATTTACACCAACAGTTGAAAATCTTCAGCAACTCTTCAACTTCAAACCTCATCCCGAAAATCATCCGAAATCAACACGAGGCCCCCCGGGACCTCAACCAAACATACCAACAAGTCTTAAAAAATCATAAGAACTTAGTCGAACCCTCAAATCTCCTCGAACAACATCAAAAGCACGAATCCACATAGATTCAAGCCTAATGAACTTTGAATTTCCAAATTTCTACAACCGACACATAAACCTATCAAATCACGCCCGATTGACCCCAAATTTTGCACACAAGTCCCAAATGACACCACAGACCTGCACCAACTTCCGGAATCGGAATCCGACCCCGATATCAAAAAGTCCACTCCCAGTCAATTTTACCAAAAAAACAATTTTTGCCATTTTAAGCCTAATTCCACTACGGACCTCCAAATCACAATCCGGATACGCTCCCAAGTCCAAAATCACCCAGCGGAGCTAACTGAACCATCAAAATTCAAATCCGGTGTCATTTACACATAAGTCAACATCAGCTCAACTTTTCCAGCTTAAGCTTTTCATTATGAGACTAAGTGTCTCAATTCATTCTGAAATCTCTCCGGACCCGAACCAACTAACCTGATAATTCATATAATAGCTATAAAGCAAAAATGGAGCAATAAATGGGGGAACGAGGCTACAACTCTCGAAATGACCGACCGGGTCGTTACATCCTCCCCCTCTTAAACAAATGTTCATCCTCGAACGGGTCTAGAAATATACCTGGAGTCTCAAATAGGCGTGGATATATGCTCTGCATCTCTAGCTCGGTCTCCCAAGTAGCCTCCTCCATGGGCTGACCTCTCCACTGCACCTTCAATGAAGCTATATTCTTTGACCTCAACTTCCGAACCTGTCGATCCAAAATGGCCACAGGCTCCACATCATAAGTCAAATCACCATCCAACTGAACCGTGCTGAAATCCAAAACATGAGACGGATCGCCAACATACTTCTGGAGCATACAAACATGAAATACTGGATGCACGCCCGACAAACTAGGTGGCAAGGCAAGCTCGTAAGCCACCTCCCCAATCTTCCGAAGCACCTCAAACGGCCCAATGTACCGAGGCTTCGACTTCCCCTTCTTTCTGAACCTCATAACACCCTTCATGGGTGAAACATTCAGTAGGACCTTCTCCCCAACCATGTAGGCAACATCACGGACTTTCCTGTCAGCATAACTCTTCTGTCTGGACTGTGCCGTGTGAAGCCGCTCCTTAATCAATTTAACCTTGTCCAATGCATCCTGAACCAAGTCAGTACCCAATAGCCTAGCCTCCCCCGCTCGAATCAACCCACCAGAGATCTACACCATCTCCCATACAAAGCCTCATACGGACCCATCTGAATGCTTGACTGGTAGCTGTTGTTGTAGGCAAACTCCGCGATTGGCAGAAAATGATCCCAAGAACCACCAAAATCAATGACACAAGCACGTAGCATGTCCTCCAATATCTGAATAGTGCGCTCGGACTGTCTGTCCGTCTGAGGGTGAAATGTTGTGCTCAACTCAACTTGGGTACCCAACTCTCGCTGCACAGCCCTCCAAAACTGCGATGTGAACTGTGTGCCCCGTTCTGAAATGATGGACGCTGGCACGTTATGGAGGTGAACAATCTCTCGGATGTAAATCTCAACCAACCGCTCCAAAGTATAAGTAGTCCCAACTGGAATGAAGTGTGTGGACTTGGTCAGCCGATCCACAATCACCCAAATAGCATCGAACTTCCTCGAAGTCCGTGGGAGCCCAACTACGAAATCCATGGTGATCCGCTCCCACTTCCACTCTATAATCTCTAACCTCTGAAGCAATCCAGTCGGTCTCCGATGCTCATACTTCACCTGCTGACAGTTATGGCACCGATCTACAAACCCCACTATATCCTTCTTCATTCTCCTCCACCAATAGTGTTGCCTCATGTCCTGATACATCTTCGCACCCGGATGAATGGAATATTGCGAACTGTGGGCCTCCTCAAGAATCAACTCATGTAGCCCATCCATATTGGGCACACAAATCGGACTTTGCATCCTCAATACCCCATCATCCCCAATAGTCACATCTCTGGCATCACCGTGCTGAACCGTGTCCTTAAGGACAAGCAAATGGGGATCATCACACTGGCGCTCTCTGATGCGATCATATAAGGAAGACCGAGAAACCACACAAGCTAGAACCTGGCTGGGCTCCGAAATATCCAATCTCACGAACTGGTTGGCCAAAGCCTGAACATCAACCGCAAGAGGTCTCTCTCCAACGGGAATGAATGCAAGACTACCCATACTCACCGCCTTTCTACTCAAGGCATCGGCCACCATATTGGCCTTCCCGGGATGATACAGAATGGTGATATCATAGTCCTTTAGTAGCTCCAACCATCTTCGCTACCTCAAATTTAGATCCTTTTGTTTGAACAAGTGCTGGAGACTCCGATGATCCGTAAACACCTCACAAGACACACCGTAGAGATAATGCCTCCAAATCTTCAATGCATAAACAATGGCAGCTAACTCCAAATCATGAACATGGCAGTTTCTCTCGTGAGGCTTCAACTGACGTGAAGCATAAGCGATCACTCTACCCTCCTGCATCAACACACACCCAATGCCGATTCGAAAAGCATCACAATACACTGTGTAAGAGCCTGAAGCTGATGGAAAAACTAGAACTGGAGCTGTGGTCAAGGCAATCTTGAGCTTCTAAAAGCTCTCCTCAGACTCATTGACCACCCGAAAGGAGCACCCTTTTGGGTCAATTTGGTCAAGGGTGATGCAATAGACGAGAAACCCTCCACGAAGCGACGATAATAATCGGCCAAGTCGAGAAAGCTCTGAATCTATGTAGCTGAGGACGGTCTGGGCCAACTTTGAACCGCCTCAATCTTCTTCGGATCTACCTGAATACCATCACTGGACACCATGTGTCCCAAGAATGACACTGAGCTGAGCCAAAACTCACACTTGGAGAACTTGGCATAAAGTTTCTCCTCCCTCAACCACTGCAACACAATCCTCAAATGTTGGGCATGCTCCTCCTGGCTACGAGAGTACACCGGGATATCATCATTGAATACTATAACAAACAAGTCGAGATAAGGTTGAAACACACTATTCATCAGATACATGAACACTGCTGGGGCATTGGTCAGCCCAAAAGACATCACAAGGAACTCATAATGACCATAATGGGTCCTAAAGGCTGTCTTTAGAATATCCGAGTTCCGAATCTTCAACTGGTGATACCCAGACCTCAAATCAATGTTGCAGAACACCCTCGCTCCCTGAAGCTTGTCAAACAGATCATCAATATGCGATAAAGCATACTAGTTCTTGATTGTAAATTTGTTCAACTGCCTATAATCAATGCACATCCTCATAGTACCATCCTTCTTCTTCATAAACAGAACTGATGCACCCCAAGGTGACACGCTAGGCCGAATAAACCCCTTATCAAGGAGTTCCTGAAGCTTCTCTTTCAATTCCTTCAACTCAGCTGGTGCCATACGATACGGTGGGATAGAAATGGGCTGAGTGCCCCACACCAAGTCAATACCAAAGTCAATATCCCTGTCGGGTGGCATGCCCGGAAGGTCTGCAGGAAACATATCCGAAAACTCCTGCACCACCGGAACAGAATCAATAGTAGGAGCATCAGCACTAACATCCCTCACAAAGGCCAAATAAGATAAACAACCTTTCCCAACGATCCGCTGGGCCTTCAAATATGAAATCACTCTGCTGGGAACATAGTCTAGAGAACCTCTCCACTCAATCCTTGGTAATCCCGGCATTGCTAATGTCACGGTCTTAGCGCGACAATCTAGAACAGCATGACATGGAGACAACCAATCCATACCCAAAATCATGTCAAAGTCCACCATACTAAGCAATAAAAGATCAACTCTAGTATCCAATCCCCTAATAGTCACCACACACGACTGATACATACGGTCCACAATAATAGTATCGCCTATGCTAAGTTGTAATGGGTGTTGAAGTCATAGGCTAACTCATATGCTAAGCTGGACCTCCCGTAAGGCGGGGACAATACCTCTTGATGTGACCCATATCTCCACACTTGAAACAACCCCTCCCTTCGAATGGCGGTAGGGACTAGAGGGAGCCCCGAGCACCAAAATACCAGCTAGAAGAACCCAGTGCCGATGAGCCCTGAACTGAAGGTGCATGAGACGAACTCTGAGCTGGAAGGGCACTAAGAGATGACTGACCCTGATTTGTACTATGTGAACCGCGGTCGGATGATGCACCACGGTGAACTAGACGAGCCGTCTGAGCATGCCTATAAGGACGACCCCTGCCGTGGTGGAACTAACCTCCAGAAGGAAAACCACTAAAACATCTTGACCCACGAGGCCTCTTAGCCTCTCTCTCAACCCGCTTCTGGTTACGTACCATCTCTATCTGCCGAGCAATATCGACAACCTCATAAAAAGTAGCACCAGATACCCTCACCCTAGTCATAAGCAACCGCAGCTGATATGTGAGGCCATCAATGAACCTCCTGATCCTCTCCCTATCAGTGGGAACCAACCAAACAGCATGATGAGCCAACTCAAAAAACATCATCTCGTACTGCGTCACAAACATACCATCCTGACGAAGCTGCTCAAACTGTCTGTGAAGCTCCTCTCTGTGAGACTGCGGCACAAACTTCTCCAAGAAGAGAACAGAGAACTCCTGCCATGTATATGGTGCTGCACCGACCGGCCTGCACCTCTCATAAGCCTCCCACTAAATGAAGGCAGCCCTAGAAAACTGAAAAGTAGTGAACGAGACCCCACTGATCACTAGAATACCTGTTGTATGAAGCATCCGCTGATACTTGTCCAAGAAGCCCTGGGAATCTTCCGACTCAGCTCCGCTAAATAATGGAGGACGAATCCTCTCAAACCTCTCAAGTCTCCTATGCTCATCATCAGTCATAACTGGGACCACCGGAACCTGAGCAGCTACAACCGGTTGGGCTGGTGGTGCCTCCGGTGTCTTAAGTCCATGCATCGCCTTCTCTGAAGTACAGGCAGCGGTGGTACAAGTACCTCCCCCGGCCTGAGAAGTGGCTGGTGCGACCTAAGCCGAAACCACCTGAGCAAGACCAGTGCAGACTGTCAGTATCTGGGCCAAAGTCTCCCGAAGGCCTGGGATCACAATGGGCATAGCTGGTGCCTGGGCATGCCCCCCACTATTTCAACCACAATTGGAACTTGCTCATGAGCTGGAGCAACTAGTGGATCTACAAGTGCTGCTCTAGCTGTTGTATGAGTTGCACCTCTGCCCCTACCGCGACCTCGGCCTCTCGTGGCCCTAGACGGTGGTACTGGTCACTGTCCATCTTGTCAGGTAGCACGTGTCCTCACCATCTGTGAGAGAATAGAATACAGAAATTTCATCACCGGAAACAACAAATCCGCATGACAAGAATACAAGAATGTGAAATTTCCTAAGGGTTCGGCAGCCTCTCGAAGATAAGTACAGACATCTTTATACCGATCCGCAAGACTCTACTAAATCTGCTCATGACTCATGAGACCTATGTAACCTAGGCTCTAATACCAACTTGTCACGACCAAAAACCAATTGTCGTGATGGCGCCTATCGTAGAACTAGGCAAGCCAATTACTCAACTATTTCAACATAACCAAAAGCTTTGAAAAATTACTGAAACAGTTAATAATTAAGGAAACATTTGGAAAACAGAAATAAATACGCAACCCAATATAATCTCTCCCAAAACCGGGGTGTCACCGAGTACATGAGCATCTACAATGGAAGATAGTCTAATACAATGTCTAAAGAGTGTAAACTAAAATATAAGTAAAGATAACGAAGGAGGGCCAAGGTCTGCGAACGTCATGCAGCTACCTCGATAGTCTCCCGAGATGCTGACTCCACACTCAGCAGCCGATGTGACCGGAAGCACCTGGATCTGCACACGAGGTGCAGGGTGTAACGTGAGTACAACCAACTCAAGAAGTAACAAATCCAAACTTTGGACTAAAAGTAGTGACGAACTCAACCGGCACAGTTTAATATAAATAACAGTGCAGAAACATAGGCATGCTTTCAAGTTCAACAGATAAACTCAAAACAGTAAAATAGATCAAATCTGAATGATAAGAAGCATATAACTTCTCTACTTCTACATGCCAATACACATGATGTATGTGATGCACCATGCTGACAACCTCATGTGCTCACACTCTCAATTGCTCAATAACTCAATATTATATATGTCCAATCCAGCCCAGGGAAGATCCATCCCGAAATATATACATCGACTGACCATTAGTCACCCAGTACCGAGTAGGGCCAATCCAGCCCGTGGGGAAGATCCATCCTAAAGTATATAATGCTTCAGACAAGATCCATGTCCAAGGAAGATCCATCCCTCAATATAATCAACCGCGCTCACTGGGGTGTGTGTGCAGACTCCAGAGGGGCTCCTTCAGCCCAAGCGCTATTATAAATAAGTATAACCACTACGGCATGCAGCTTGATCTGATAAATGTCACTCATAATCAGGCCCTCGGCTTCACTCAGTCATCAATCTCTCCAGTCTCTATCACGAGCTCACCATGTCAATGAAACTAGCCCAAAAAAATGATATGATGCATCAATAAGTAACAACAGACACTGAAATATGATGTGAAATGAATGAATATGACTAAGTACAAAATATTAATGAAAGCAGTAAGACAACAGCAAGAAACGACCACCACGGGTCCCAACAGTACCGGCATATAGCCTAAACATGATCTCTACCATGATTAACAGCTTAATTACTTTATCACATGATGAAACCACGGACATCAATAAGATAAGTCCACTATACAGTGCCATGGAATCGACCAAGTCACAATTCTCATGGTGCACGCCAGCACGCCTGTCACTTGGCATGTATGTCACCTCAACACCAATCATATAACACATATTTTGGGGTTTCGAACCCTCAGAGCCAAGTTTATGAGTGTTACTTACCTCAATCCGAGCAAATCCCTACTCCAATACGCTTTTGCCTCGCAAATCAGCCTCCAAATGACCCGAATATAACCACAAACAGCACAATATTATCAAAACGGGCTAAAGGAATCAATTCCACAATAAATTACTAAGTTATAACTCAAAAATCCGGCCCCCGAGCCCAAGTCTCGAATTCCGACTAAAGACAAAAAATTCGGAAACCCATTCAACCACGAGTCCCACCATATAAATTTTATCAAAATCCAACACCCAATCGTCACCCAAATCCCCTAAATCAACTCTCCAAATCCCTAGCCTCAAACTCCCAAATTACACGTCATAAACACCCAAACTTGGTGGGAAAATCAATGGGGATACAAGATTATTGATCAAAAAAAAGCAGAAGGGACTTACCTCAAAGGTCCCCTCGAAAACCCTCTCAAACATCGCCTTAGTCCGAGCTCAAAATGTTTGAAAATGAAGAAAATCACGAACCTTATGTTTTTAATTCTGCCCAGCAAAACCGCTTCTGCGGTTCACTTAACTGCATCTACGGCCTTTCACGCTTCTGCGGCGCCCAGTCAGCTTCTGCGGACACGCTTCTGCGAAGTTGCCTCACCAAGCGCCCATGCGCTTCTGCGATCCAACACCCACATCTGCGGACACGCAGGTGCGGAAAGGACCTCGCACCTGAGACCTCTGCCAGCTTCCTTCTTGACCGCTTTTACGGTCCCTTTCTTCCTTTTGCGAGTGCGCATCTGCGGTTCCCTATCTGCATGTGCGATTACACCAGTATTTGCAAATCTTCAGCAACACTTCAACTTCAAAACTCGTCCCGAAAATCATTCGAATTCAACCCGAGGCCCCACGGTACCTCAACCAAACATACCAAAAAGTCTTAAAATATCATACGAACTAAGTCAAACCCTTAAATCACCTCGAACAATATCAAAAACACGAATCGCACATTGATTCAAGCATAATGAACTTTGAATTTCTAAATTTCTACAACTGACGCCTAAACCTATCAAATCACGTCCGATTAACCCCAAATTTTGTACACAAGTCCCAAATGACACCATGGACCTGCAACAACTTCCGGAATCAGAATCTGACCCCGATATCAAAATGTTCACTCCCGGTAAATTTTCCCAAAAATTTAACTTTTGCCATTTTAAGCCTAATTCCACTACGGACCTATAAATCACAATCCGGATACGCTCCCAAGTCCAAAATCACCCAACGGAGCTAACGGAACCATCAAAATTCAAATCCGGAGTTATTTACATATAAGTCAATATTCGGTTGACTTTTTGAACTTAAGCTTTCCATTATGAGACTAATTGTCTTAATTCATTCCGAAATCTCTCCGAACCAGAACAAACCAACCCGATAAGTCATATAATAGCTATAAAGCACAAATGGATCAGTAAATTGGGGAACGGGGCTACAACTCTCGAAACGACCTACCGGGTCGTTACAACATTGAGGTTGAAGTTGTTGATTATTGAGATATCTTTTTGTTGAGTAATTCTTATTTATTTTGTTATTATTGAGATTCTTGTTCACATTATAGATGAGTCATGGGCTATATGTTGTGGTGACTTTTGTATTGTTGATTTTGGCAAGTTGTGGCATATGGGAACTTGTGGTGCGAGTTGTTATTGTGTTATGATATTGAAGCGCATACGGCAGTATAACTATATAGGTTAATGTGCATGTGGCAGCATAAGGTGGGATTTATGTGCGTGTTGCTAGTAAGGGAATTACTTGAAGCCACGCGGCGACATAAGGGGGCTATAATGCCTGTAGCTATTTCAGGAAAAAAATATTTTCAAAAATCTAAATGTAAGGCTCACATGGCGATATAAGGAAAGATTGTGATTGTGATTTGTGAAATATGAATATGAGGTGTGGTACCTCGGAGTGATTTTGTTGTACATCCTACATTTGAAAGGCTTGTTGATTTGAACGATTATTGTTTTTCCTTAAATCATCTCACTTTTATTTTGATTGTATTTGGTTATTTGCTGTTATAATTTGTGTGAGAACGATTGTGACTTCTTATGAGAGTCATGCATTCTACGTGATTTTTTGTGTTGCTTTAATGTGCCAACCTGTGCCTCCATGTTACTTGGTGAATTGAGCTTCTAGATGAATTTACTTGCATGGAGTCATTGTCTCATACTCTGTTGAGTTGTTGGTAACATATCGATTTTAAGCAAAAGTGTTACTAACATGCTTTATTTTATGTGACTCTTAAGATAGAACTCGTTATCTCAATTGGTGTTTTGATATTTTTAAATGAATATTCCATTTTACTTTAATTTTGTTCTCAAATTAAAACTCATTACCCTATTTGATGTTTTACTTTATGTGAAATTGTTATCACGCCTTACTTTAACAGATCCAATATTTAATTCGTTAACTTATCAGATATTTTTCTTAATTTAAAGATGCTATTTACTTTACCTTATTGATTTCTAAACTAAACTCGTTTGATACTCTATTTTGTATAAATTATACTTTATTATTTTTTAAAATAAAGTCATTATTTCAATTGACGCCTTACTTTATTCAAGATTGTTATTATGCCTTATTGTATTTAAATAAATATCTCGGACATTTTATTTGGCATTTGACACGGATACAATGTACATGGTAGCATGTGGACTTTGTTATGCGAATGGGATTTATAATGTGGGCACGAGGTGCCATGCGTTTAAGATTCGGAATTGTGGCTTATGATTTGTGGTTGCGAGGTGTGGTGCCTCAGGGTAATTCTTGTTGCAAGTCATGCGTTGGGAACAATTTTATTAATTGGTTGTCATTTGTTTTCCTTGTTTGGTTTCACGGGTACTTAAGCATGTTCTGATTACATTACTGCTTTTCTACATGTTCATTCCTTGTTTCCATTATGGTTTCTTGCTTCCATTATTAGATTTATACTGATGTTCTACACAGGTTATTATGTCTAGTAGGTGTCTTGACGTGTACCTCGTCACTACTCCACCGAGGTTAGATACTTACTGGGTACCGACCGTGGTATACTCATACTACACTTCTGCACATTTTTGTGCAGATCCAGGTATTGGAGATAACAGACTCAGGCAGAGTTAGCTTTTTGATCGCGAGGATTCCAGGTAGAGCTGCTTGGTCGTTGCAGTCCTTTGGAGTCCTTTCCTTATATTATTACAGTTAAATCTCTATCCGAACACCATTGTATTTTGAGTTATGATATGTATTCGGTAGAGTTCGTTACTCTGTACTACCTAGTCTTGGGGATTTGTAGCACCTTTAAACTTCTCTTTTATACAAATTTTAGTTCTTAATATCATGTTTAACTGATTTAGCTATTATACGTAATCGTCTTACCTAGTCTTAGAGACTAGGTGCCATCACGATGCCTATGGCAGGATTTTGGGTCGTAACAACTACCCTCATAGTATAAGGCCCTCACTTTGGGAACATATATATATATATATATATATATATATATATATATATATATATATACACACACACACACTATACTAAGCACCAACATATGTCTATGAAGCCTCTACGATAGTCTAAAACTATAAAGTGTGGAGACTATCGGGACATGGCTCCGACCTACCCATAGTGTCTCCATATACATCAAAAAGAGTACTAGACTCAACTAGGCCCGAGATAGAAATGGAGCTCACCACTCAACAGCTGAACACCAGCAAATGCCTAGTGAGGATGTCTACCAACCTGTGCATCTAAACCTACAATAAATGTAGTGCCCCCGACAAAAGGAACATGAGTACAAATAGAATTGTACTTGTTTTTAAGGCAAACATAATACCATATGAAAATACTGAAGCTCATTCAAGAGACAAATGAAGTATAATCAAATGAGTGTATCAGACTAGGAAACAACCTATAGAAACACATGTCAAGTCTTACTGTTCTTATGACATATACGTTTTTTTGATTGTTCAATGTAGCACTTGGGATCATGTTACTTTAGAGCATTTGGATCTTTGTAAATTACACATGTTCTTAAGTCGCTGAGAGTAATATTACACATGAGAAAGTGAGCCACAAGGGAATATAACACATGTGCAAGTGATTAAGGTCATAGGGCCTCATGCACGGGATCACATGAACAGGTTAAGTCGCAAGGGCCTCGTGCTATGCACATGATCAGGTGTATCAAGTAGCACATGAGGAAATGAGTAGCATTCTTAGGATACCATTTCATTAGCTTATGGAAGACATTACGCATGATTCAATATGATCGACATGCTTTGGGCAAGTGACGCATTTAGCACATGTGACATGGATATTTCAAATAGAAGACAATAGATCATATAGGATCACAATTGAAGGCTCAACACAGTAGGAAAGATAACATGTGAGAGAGTGTGTACTCGGATAGAAAATGACATGGTGACTCAAGTACTTCTATCCGCTAAAACCTCAAGCACTCATATAAGAAGGAACACATAATCGGGAGGTCATGCCTTAGCCAGGAGAAGAGATTTAGCCTTATAGAGCTCGATTCCAATCCTTAACATACTACGATGATCAAAATACTTCATTGCAGCTTCAATAAATAACAATAATGATAATAGGAACTCATGTTAACAACAAAACATTTGCTCTAGCCGTTTAGGTAATTCGTTGAACACTTAATGAGCGTAAAGTTCCAAGATTCTTTTGCGATAGCATTTAACCACACCCTTCCTCTCTTGTAGCTCATAACAACACACTAGACATCTTATGAGGCTGACCAATACCGCCATTGTAGCATCAACATACAAACCTCCGCTAACCATTTCAAACAAATAGCAAAACTTGGACTCACGACTTTCGATCACCGTCCTTTGAATCCTCACCATAAAATATACTATCAATACTCATATGAATCTGTGTCATATCTTAGAAGAAGATTTCTTACCTTGGTGATAAACCCCTAGAAGTTCTTCACTTGAAATCTTGAATGAAATCCTTTGATTCGCTATTATTCGAGGAGAAATTAATGTTAGAATCACGTAATTGATATTGGTTGTCACGACCCAAAACTACTACCAACCGTGATGGTGTCTAATCCCACTTGCTAGGTAAGCCAATCATAAAACATTATGAAAAATAATAACATATGCAGAATAAATGAGTTTGAAAGTTGAACAATCATAGATAAATACCAAATCAATACAACAAATCTCCATAACTTATAACACTGAGTCATGAGCTCTAATATATGACCACAAGTATGCTAATGCAAAATACTATCAGAAACAATAATAGTAATGAAAGATAGAAAGAGATGCCAGGGGCTGCGATTAGGAAGCAGCTCTACCTCGTGTCTCAACTGCTACAACAACAGTTTAACTCTCAACACTCAGCTGGCTCCGACTTCTGAATCTACACAATTAAGTGTAGAGTGTAGTATGAGAACAACTGACCCCTCATACTCGGTAAGTATCATGACTAACCTTGGCGAGGTAGTGGCGAGAGTCATCAATGATACTCTCTTATCAAACCCATTCCGTTCATAAATATACAAGCACACAGCAACAGTACCGCAATCTATGCATGAAGTACATGTATAGACAATCAGTGCACATAGAGAAGATATGCACATGTTTCGTAACAGTTTAATAGACCATCATATAGAGAAGATATATACCTAGCATCAATAACTCAACGACAATTTCATATAGAGAATATATGCATGAATAAGCAAGACAAGTTACATAGGCTGACATATAGAGAAGAAATGCACAAAGAGACATATATACATTCCGGAGCTAGCGTATAGAGAAGATATGCGATGAAAATCATGTATACATCCAAGGTATTTTCATATCGAGAAGATACGCAAAACCAAACACTGATTAGTTTTCCATAATCCGCGTGTATGTCGTCAAGAGAGGAACATGGGAGGACAACCTTAAAGGGATGGATCTTTATCCACATGATGCATGGACAACTCACGTGTTATAATCATAACAACTACACAGACTGTGCTATAACAACTCGACCCACATGGATCATTCACGTGCTATCATTCCAGTCCATTTCACAAAAAAACATATAAAAGAATACATGTATGCGAACAATGAGTATCAAATCACATGTTCATGGATTGATAAAATGGTATATTAAGGTGTATCCATGTGCAAAGTGTACGACTACAACTCAAATTAGGCGGGTACACCATATAATAACGATTATCATGTTCAAATAGTAAATCAAAACATACACATGATCCCTAGCATGATTCAAGAAGTTCACATAGTCATACAAATGATTAAAACATGAATCATAGAAAGCACACAGTCCAAACAAGGCATAATAGAAGCCAAAAGTCTAATCCGATCATGAATCATACATAGAACCCAACATGAACGCTTGTTACCTCACATATATATTGCTTTCCACCCATTGTAATTAGATAAAAAAAGGTCAAATCCCAAGGGTTATTCCCTCGAAATAATGTTAGAAAAGATACTTACCTCAAACAAGCAAAATGAATATTCCAAGACCGCCTTTGCTCGCAAATCAGCCTCTGAACAACCCAAATCTAGTGAAATAACACAACATGGTGTCAAATAATACTAAAGAAAATAATTATGGAGCATAAAGGCTTGATCTTTTAATCAATTGCACAAAGTCAAACAAAAATTCAACCCGATCTCGCTTCCCAAAACTCATAAATTCCGACTATCCATTCGAATACGAGTCCAAACATACAAGTCTCATCCAAATCCGATCCAAATCGGGGTTCAAATCACAATTATTCATTTTCCAAAATCTATGACAAAACCCCCAATTTTTCTCTTTCAAATTCATGTTCTAAGTGTATAGATCCATGGAGAAACACGATATATAATCAAATCCAAATAGAAATTACTTACTCTAAAAATAATAGTGAAACTTTCCCCAAATAATTACCTCTTTCCGAGCTCCAAAACTCAAAATAATGAAAAATGAATAAACCCTCGAAATATAAGAGGTCTGTTAGTTATTACGCTTCTGCGAACAAAAGTCGCGCTTCTGCGAGAAATGCTCACTTCTGCGATATAATACCCCCAACAAAGCCCCACACATGTGACCCAAATTGCTTTTGCGCAAACGCAAGTGCGCAACAACCTTCGCTTCTATGCATCTGCCTTTGTACAACAACCTTCGCAGAAGTGGTCACCCAGCTTCCAGCTCCTCCTCTCTTGTGCGCCTCTTGATTTGCAAGCGTGACGCTGCACCTGCGCACCCAAACCTACAAACTCCAAAATGGCCCGGAATCCATCTTAGACATACCCGTGCCCCCGGGCTCCCATCCAACCATACCAAAAATTCCTAATACCTTATCCAAACCTATCCAAATCCTTAAACACCACAACTAACATAAAAAATCAATGATGAAAATCTACCTCTTAACTACCAAACTTTACAACTTTGCCAAACACGTTAGAATTATGCCTAAACCATCCGGATTCCATCCAAACTTTGCACACAAGTACCAATCAACTAAACGAACCTAACCAAAGTCCCTAAATACCAATTGGACCCCAATAACATCAAAGTCAATTCCCGATCAAACCTATGAACTCTCTAAATCTTTAAATTGCCAACTTTCGGCAAATAGAGCCAAAACCTTCTAGGAACCTCTAAATCCAAATCCGAGCATACGCCTAAGTCCAAAATCATCATAAGAATCTATTGGAACCATCAAAATACCAATTTGAGATCGCCTACTCAAAATTGAGACCTTGGTCAAGTCTAATAAACTTAAGCTATCCAAATTTGAACTAAGTGTTCCAATTCACTCTCAAACCTTCCCTAAACCAAACCAACCATCCCCACAAGTCACAAAACAAAAAAGGCATATGGGGAGAATCAAATAAGAAAAAGGGGCTCAAATACATAAGACGATCGGGTCAAGTCGTTACATTCTCCCCCTCTTAAACAAATATTCGTCCTCAAACAGGTTTAGAATCATACGTGGTATGCCAAAGAAATGTGAATATCTACTCCACATATCATGCTCAGTATCCTAAGTCGCTTCCTTGACCAGGTGACCCCTCCACTAATTCAACCTCTGTCGATCTCAACTTCCGAACCTGCCTATCCAAAATGGCCATTAGCTCATCTTCATAAGCCAAGTTCTTATCCAACTGCACTAAACTGAAGTCCAACACGTGTGGCTGATCTTCATGATGCTTCCAAAGCATGGAAACATGAAATATTGGATTATCTCCCGACAAGCTGGGTGGCAAAGTAGACCTCACCAACTCTCTCTCTTAAACTTCTAATGGACTAATATACTAATGGCTCAACTTGCCCTTTTTCCCAAATCTCATTACTCCCTTAATGGGTGAAACTCTAAGAAGAACCTTCTCACCCTCCATGAAAGCCAGATCATGAACCTTCCTATCGGCATGGCTCTTCTGCTTGGACTGTGCTTTTCTAAGCTACTCCTACATCAACTTTACCTTCTCCAAGGCATCACGAACCAAATTCATGCCAAATAACCTAGCCTCACCAGGCTCAAACCAACCAACCATTGAACAATATCGCCTCCCATATAATGCCTCATATAGAGCAATCTGGATACTAGACTTGTAGTTGTTGTTGTAAGAAAACTCCGCTAATGGTAGAAATTGATCCCATCGGTCTCTAAAATCAATAACGCAGGATCTTAACATATCCTAAAGGATCTGAATGGTCTGCTCGGGCTGTCCATTCACTTGAGGGTGAAAGAAGCACTCAACTTCAGCTGTGTGCCAAACTCACGATGAACGCTCTTTAAAAGTGTGATGTAAACTGAGTGTCCCGATCCAAGATCATAGAAATAGGCACAGTATGCAAACATACAATCCCCCTAATGTAGATCTGAACCAACTTCTCTGAAGTGTAAGAAGTCATGATTGGAATGAAATGCGCAGACTTGGCCAGTCTATCTACAACGACCCAAACAACATCAAATTCCTCAAGGTCCGTGGCAAGCCTACCACAAAGTCCATAGTAATGCGCTCCCATTTCCACTCCGGTATATCTAACCTTTGAAGCAAACCACCTAGTTTCTAATGGTCATACTTGACCTGCTGCCAATTCAAACACAGCGAAACATGACCAACAATGTCTTTCTATATCCTCTGCCACCAATAGTGCTTCCTCGAATCACGATACATCTTCATAACACCTAGGTTAATAGAATACCACAAGCTAAGAGCCTCCTCAAGAATCAACTCCCTCAAACCATCCATATTAGGAACACAAATCCGGCCCTGAAGTCGCAATACACCATCTTCACCAATAACTACCTCCTTAGCATCACCGTGTCCCTAAGTACAAGCAAATGGGAATCACCATATTTTCGAGCCTTAATGCGCTCAAATAAGAGTGACTGTGCAACAACACAAGCAAGAAATCTACTGGCTCAGAAATATCCAACCTCACAAATCTATTGGCCAAGGCCTCAACATCCATAGCCAAGGGCCTCTCCACAGCTGGAACAAATTCCAAGAATAACAAGAACAACAATAATCCTAAACTTATCACCTTTCTTGAATACCTAGAAGTGATCTAAGATTTTGAAAATAGCTTAATCTTACCACCTTAAGTTGATTCTTAAATCTTGAAGAATAAATCCAAGAGTAGCTATACACAAGAGTGTCAGAAAAATCTCACAATTTTTGTTGATATTGTCTATCATAACCTCTCCCTAAAAACAAAGAAGACACCTTTTATATAGAGAGGGGGTCACGAAATTCTACCAAAAAAACAAAGAAAGAAAGTCCTAATTACTTTGGACAAAAAGTCCAACTACCTTAGGATAGGATCTTGAAAGTCCAAAACCAATCTTGGAAATCTTACAAATCTTGGAAAAGAAAGAAAGTCCTAACTACTTTGGACATAAAGTCCAACAACCTTAGGATAGGATCTTGAAAGTCCAAAACTAATCTTGGATAGAATCTTGGATATCTTGAAAATCTTGAAGGACATTTGCAAGCACCTTGACACCAACTTACACTCAACTTCAGTCATATCTATCTTGATCACTATATTAGGTCTTGTCTTGATTCTCAATCTAATATCAGTGATAATCTTTTGAATCAATATGATATTCTCCACAATACTTCTACCCTTGACAAATCCAGCTTGCTCATCAGATATTAAATTAGGAAGCAAATCAACTAACCTTTCATGAATGACTCTAGAAAATACCTTGTTAATAAAATTACTTAGAATAATGGGCCTCATATCAGAAAAGGTAGTAACCTCTTTCTTTTTTGGCAATAAAACTAAATTTGTATGAGTGACGAATCTAGGCAGCCCCCGATCATTAAAGAAATCCTTCACCATATCAAAAACATCATCCCCAATGATATCCCAACCAGCTTGGACGAAGAAACCATTGATGCCATTATGACCTCGTGCACTCTCCCCATTGAGCCCATAGACTGCTTGTTTTACTTCATCTTTTGTAGGTTGTTTGATAATCTCTTGATTTTGCCCCATCTCTACTAATACTAATACATGATCTCAAATTCCAAAGGTAGTAGAAGCCCCCTCCTCATGAAATTGAGCCTGAAAATAAATCATTGCATCCTCTGCCATTGCTTCATTGCCTCCAAGCCATTGGCTCACACTATTTGAATTATCTTCACATGTAATCTCTTTCTTCTTAATTGGCCTGAGCATAAAAAAATTATGTTCCTATCACCATCTTGAAACCAATTCATCCTAGATTTTTTCTTTCAAAATTCCTCCTCAAGATAAAGATATCTAATGAATTCTGCTTGCACCTTCAAAAGCCTCTCTCTATTAAGTTGTGTAGGGTTCAACTAAAATTGATTTTTATGTAATTTGAGCAGCTCTTCTAAACTAGCTATATTCTAAAAAATGATCCCATAAGTAGCTTTACTCCATGTAGACAATGCTTTCTTCAACTTCTTCAACTTGTAATTGAACATGATGAAAGGGTTACCAACAAAATCTGCCTTCCAATTTTCCTTCACCATATCTAGAAAAGATTCATGTTTTATCAAAACTTCAAAAACTTGAATGACTTCTTTATAGGAGCAATATTGAGATCACAAGATAGGATCATTTGGCTGTGATCTTAGCCTGTTTTGGACAAGTGTGTCACCTCCAATACTAGCAGCATTTGTTAAAATTCTAGGTTAGCCAAACATCTATCAAGTTCTTTGAAAATATAATCATCATCAGTTTTGTCATTCCACCATGTATATATGCTTTCTTTACAACTTAGATCGAACAAATTGCAAGTGTTTATGCAATGCCGATAGTACTCCACTTCATTCATTGAAACTAGCAATCTCCCTAAACTTCTCTTTTTCATCGACAATGACATTGAAGTCACCACCAACTAGCCAAAGAGATAACCATATTATTAACTAATGCATACATTGAATTTCAAAGTTCAACTCTCTCCACAATATCACCTTTAGCATACACAAGAGTGATTATAAAATCCTTTTTAAGTTTCCGGATTAAATAGCCTATGTGTCCAATGTTGTTCCATGTCAAACAAGAATGAAATTTCATAAGCTTCATCCACAAAGTCTCAAACATTATTATAGAAATATTAGCAAAAGCATGTTGCAATCCAAGCTTCCTCTTATAACCTTCCAACTTGTTGGCATTTTGCATTGGTTCCATTAATCCAATCAAGTAGAATTGGTATTGTTCATGCATTGTCATAAGCCTTTCAAAGGATTTCTTAGTGTTGACTGATCCAATATTTCATATAATAGCATTCACAGCTAATTTATGAATTTAGATAATGTCCTTCTCGTTTGTACCCCAGTCCCTTGCACACTAGAAATTTCTTTTTGTTGCTTCTTCCTCTCGTTGCCCACTAATTTGTCTTTGTCAGTTTGCCTTGAAGATAGGTCTCCTTGCCTTGCTGCGTTCATGAAATTTTGGGCTGTGGGTTTTTCATCAAGATCCCTACCTCCCATATTATCATGATCATCTTCAACACTATCCATCTTTTGATGCATCAATTGGTTTTTTTTCAATCTTACTTAGGTAAAACAATCTTGTTGGCACTTTCTTTAGGAAATTTCTTCACCTGAAGAGTAGGTGAAGAGGTCACCACAAGTTACTTCTTATCCTCCACCCTAACATTACCCTTAACTTTCATGAAAAAATTAGGGTTTACTATAGCTGAGCTAGTGTTAGGGTTAGGGTTCACTATATATATTTCACATGCGACAAGACAAGACATGCTATATATATCGAGTTTGCGCATATGGCCAGACAAGGTGGGATATTGTTAATACGCATGTGACAAGACAAAGCGGGCATTTATTTATTGTTGCGCACGCGGTGAGATAAGAATGGCTATGTGGGGGATGATATGTGATGGCACGAGGGAGTGTTATTGATGAAAAATGAGTATTCTTGTTTGTGCTTATGACTTCCTTGTGTGTGTCATGCATTTTATGTATTTTGTTGCATTGTTCCCAATGTGCTACTCCATATCTCCCATATTACTTGATGATTTGGTTACGAAGATGGACTTACCTACGTAGAGTTATTATCTCACATTCTATTAAGTTGTTGGTAGCATAACGGATTGAAATAAAAGAAGGTGTTATCATGCATTACTTTATTGGATTCTTGATAAATTTCTCTTGAATGTGTTATTGGTAATTGACACGGGTACGATATACATTGTGGCACGAGGTCTTTGCCATGCGAGTGTGACTTATATTGTGGAGCGAGGTCTTTTCTCTGCGAGTGTGACTTATATTACGGCACAAGGTCTTTTACCATGCAAGGGTGATTGACAATGTGGGCAAGAGGTTCCATATGTATGATTCAAGTAAGTCTTTTTTATGTTATAAAAACGTGACTTCATGTAGGACTTATTGGGCTGCAAGTTTGGACGCATTTTAGGTGCCAAAATGGTCCAAAAGTGGACTAATTAGGACCTTCTTCAAAGGATATCTCTTAGGATCCAATACTCCTCTTCTTGGACATAAATGTGGGCCATAAAACAATTGTAACATGTAGCCAATTCACATCCTTAATCCTTGAGCACTTCCTCCCAATTAATAGCTTCATTATTTGCACTTGAAGTCTAATGACCTTGTTTTACAACTCTTTAGCTTGACATCTTGTTAAAGGCCCTCTTTGAGATTCCAAAGCTTCATCCTTGTCTTTGAATAGATTTGAGCTTCCTAGGATGCTATCATCTCTCCTCACACTTGAAGAAAATTCGTCCTCGAATTTCGACCTTGCAAGAAAAAGAAAACACGCACTAGTAAATGGCATTCACTAATCTAAAAAAAATAGTAGAAATAAAACAAGCTAGTGACCATGTGTCCATTTAATCCAACTAATCCTAATAGGTGTAAATAATCCCTTATAAAGCATGTGGACATCATCATCCCAATAAATTTTATGCCTACCTAGATTAATACAATAAAATACTCTCTTAGATGCACTATGCAATGGAACTTGCAATTCGATCTTGTCAGTAAGGTAGTCCATAGGTATACATGAAAAAGAAATTATAAAAGATTGACCACACATCCATTTAATATAAGTATCTCTACCACATGTATCAAAGAAGACACTTTTATGATATAGTCAACTATCTACAATTACAAATCTCATGGATTCCTCTATATGAAAGAGTATTTGATCACAAGTGTCACAACAATCATGCATATCCTCTTTACTAGTAGCAAACACTTTTACAAGCTCACAGTGAACATGACTTGAAGAATGACTCCCTATCACACAACAAAAATCATATTCTAGCAATTTATCACATGAAAACTCATTAGACACTTGAATAAGAGAAGAAGAAATATTTAACTCATTCGCAAGCCTCTTCTCATAAATTTCATGTCTCTTTGCACCAAATTGGAATACATAATCATCTATGTCATACTGAATTTCAAAAGACAGTAAATTACTCTTGCACTTGAACTTAGATATTACAGTTAATGACTTGATATGCATCGAAATATCATCCTCCACAAAAATTATAAAGTCACCAACATAAGAAATAAGAGTATAGTTTATTACCTCCAAAAATACCTTAGGTGTTCTAGAAAGGCCAAGAATTTTAATAAACCAATTATACATACCATACTTGGACTTATTTACCAATGGAACATCATCACCTGTATGTTTTTATTCAATGGCTCCAACTTAGCAATGCTTTTAGGCAACTCCATGTCATAAACTTGTAAATAAGGATCAAAATAGTCAAAATGTTCAATAATAAAGAATTTAACCAAGCCTTTATCTTCCACTATCGAACAAGAAATGTTGGAATCCAATTGGATCCTTTGCCACCATCTCTTGCGCCTCACCTCCCCTTTCAAAAGTTCTTTCAACATGTGGCTGCACAAAATCACACAAACTAATATAAGAAAGAGTTAATGGGTTAGGATGTAATGAAAACTTTTTCTTGCTTACACTCTCTTTGGCTTTTATCACAAGACTAACTTTCTCCTCACCCTTAGCCTCTTTTCTCTCACTAAAGTTTTTTTCTTTTTCTTTACTCAAACCCTCTTGTTTTTCTATCTCTACCTCACAGACTTTTGTTATCTCATTGCCTTCTCTCTTTTGTTTTTTCCCAAGATCACTCTTTTCCTCACTTGATATCCCACTCTTTTTCACTCAAGACAACCTCTCCTTTATCCTCTCTTGGAATGTCAACATGCACTCCCTTACTCCTCTCATTCTTTTCTCTCTCATATTTTTCCTTATTCTCTTTAATAATCTTTTCATCTTCACAAATTTGTGAGGGAGTCAAAGGCCCAAGAATGAGTTTCTTCCCATTCCTCAAAAGAGTATCTATTTTATCCATACAATATGAAGCACTTCTATAGACATACCATGGCCTTCCCAGCAAGATATGAAAACTATTCATGGGAATGACATCATACCAAATCACATCCTCATACCTTCCAATAGATAATTGCAATAACACTCTTTTATCTACCTTTACTCCTTTCAACATGTAGGGTTCAATATGTTCAACACAAGGCAAGTTCAATTTCTCAACCATATAAGTGCTAATTAAGTTATAGCCAAATGCTTTGTCAATTCTAAGGGCATAAATCGCAGACATCACTTTAGCTCTTGTTTGAAAAATAACTTTACCATTGTCTTCCTTCCATTCGGTATATTGTAAGTTCGACTTTTCAAGTTGTTGTGTCATAGCTCTCCTCCTTCCACTATAACTACCTGTTTGAGACATCTTGATATAGATTAAAGGAAATATGTATCTCTCAAATTTGACTTTTTTCCTATAATGCTCTCACCTCTCTTTCCTTTTTCACTCAAAGCAACTCTTGTTCAATAATCTTTAGATTTATCAATAAACCTTACTAGTCACAACCCTTGGTGATAAGAATACGGAGTTAGAAAAAAGAAAATGAAAGTAAGGACCAAACCTAGGAAGAATAAGAATCTGTTATTAGGAAAAAAAAAGGAAAGAATTTAAGAAACCTAAAACCCACAAGAATAAGGAAAGAAGTTACCTTAATCTTCAAGAACTAGGATCCCCTCTTCTTGTTCCTTTCTTGACTTGGAAACCAAATAATATTTGAATCTGAAAATAATAATGAGCAATAACACCTTTTTTGGGTTGATTTTCATTTTTTTCTTTTTTTTCTTTTTTTTTTTTGCTCAAGAACCACCCAAGATTATCAAGATTAAAATCATGATTAGCCTATGCTCTGATATCACTTGATAACAACACGATAGGAGATTCAAGAATTTCTAAAGAAAAACAAAAAAAATAAAGAAATGTGCGGAAGCTAAAAAAAATAGGGAAACGAAAAAGAAGACAGAAATTAAAGATAGATTGAATTCAAGAATTCTATTTTTGAAGTTGAATCCTAGCAACAATAATTAGCTAACGAAGAACTAATAGCCTTTGGTAGAGAATTAAAAATAAGAGATAGATTGTGAAACCCGACCCTTTAGAATAATAAGAACAACAATAAGCCTAAGCTTATCACCTTTCTTGAATACCTAGAAGTGATCTAAGATTTCGAAAATGGTTTAATCTTACCACCTTAAGTTGATTCTTGAAGGTTCAAGAATAAATCTAAGAGTAGCCACACACAAGAGTGCAAGAAAAATCTCACAATTTTTATTGATATTGTCTATCATAATCTCCCCCTAAAAACAAAAGAAGACACCCTTTATATAGAGAGGGAGTCACGGAATCCTACCAAAAATAAATAAAGAAAGAAAGTCCTAACTACTTTGGACAAAAAGTCCAACTACCTTAGGATAGGATCTTGAAAGTCCAAAACCAATCTTGGAAAAGAAAGAAAGTCCTAACTACTTTGGACAAAAAGTCCAACTACCTTAGGATAGGATCTTGAAATCCAAAACCGATCTTGGATAGAATCTTGAAGGACATTTGCAAGCAACTTGGCACCAACTTGTACTCAACTTCTAGCACGACTATTGTACCCTTCATTAACATCAAGTAAGTCCTTTTTATGTTATAAAAATGTGACTTCATGTAGGACTTATTGGGCTGCAAGTTTGGACACATTTTAGGTGCCAAAATGCTCCAAAAGTGGACTGATTAGGACTTTCTTTGAAGGATATCTCTTGGGATCCAATACTCCTCTTCTTGGACATAATTTTGGGCCATAAAACAATTGTAACACCTAGCCAATTCACATCCTTAATCCTTGAGCCCTTCTTCCCAATTAACAACTTTATTATTTGCACTTGAAGTCTAACGACCTTATTTTGCAACTCTTTAGCTTGACATCTTGTTAAAGGCCCTCTTTGAGATTCTAAAGCTTCATCCTTGTGTTTGAATAGATTTGAGTTTCCTAGGATGCTATCAGCTCTCCTCACACTCGTTAGGCCATCTGAACAAAGCGCCCTTCTAAGTAAACTTAGTCAATGGAGCTGCAATAAAAGAGAACCCTTCCATAAAGCGACTATCGCAGCCAGCCAAAGCCAAATAGACTCTTGATCTCTGTGGTTTTAGAAGGTCTGGTCCAACTCTGAACTTCCTCAATCTTCTTCGGATCCACCTTGATCCCATCACTAGACACTACGTGGCACTGAATCTAACAAAAACTCACACTTGGAGAACTTAGCATACAACTTCTCATCTCTCAAAATCTGAAGCACAATCCTTAAATGTTGCTCATGCTCCTCCCTACTACGATAATATACCCAGATATCATCAATTAACACAAGAACAAAAGAATCCAAATAAGGGTGGAACACATTGTTCATCAAATGCATGAAAATTGCAGGGGCATTAGTCAAACCAAAAGACATCACCAAGAACTCATAATGCCCATAGCTAGTTTTAAAAATCTTCTTAGGGATGTCTGAAGACCTAATCATCAACTGATGATAACCGATCTCAAGTCAATCTTTGAGAAAACCCTGGCACCCTAAAGCTGATCAAACAAATCATCAATGCGAGGCAATGAATACTTGTTCTTGATAGTCACCTTATTCAACTGTTTGTAGTGAATACACTCAGCCTAATGAAACCCTTATCCAAAAACTCTTGCAACTGCTCCTTCAATTCCTTCAACTCAGCTGGAGCTATGCAATATGATGGAATAGATATGGGCTGAGTGACTGACACCAAATAAATACTAAAATCAATATCTCTACTGTGTGGCATGCTCTGTAGGTCTGCAGGAAACACATATGGAAACTCCATCACTACTCAAACTGAATCAATAGTAGGAGTATCATCACTAATATCTCTAATAAAGGCCAAATATGCCAAGCACCCCTTCTCAACCATCCGTTAAGCCTTCAGAAATGAAAGCACCCTAGTAGGAGTATGACCTAAAGAACCCCTCCATTCTAATCCATAGCCAAAATGATCTCGAAATCAGCTATGTCCAGTAACAACAAGCCCTCCCTCATCTTGTAACCACAAATAGTGACCACATAAGGTCGATAGACTTGATCAATAACAAATGAATCTCCCACTGGTGTGGGCACATAAATAGGAATATCAAGAGTATTAGGTGGCATATCCATACGCGAAGCAAAATATTATGACACATAAGAATAAAGTGGAACCAGGGTTAAATAATACCGAAGCATCCCTATGGCACACTGGAACAATACATGTGATCACAACATCTAAAGAAACTGCCTCTGGCTTGCTTGGAATGCATAACAACGAGCTTGTCCTCCACCGGACTGACCTCCACCTCTAGGATGGCCTCGAGCAGATAGAACTCCACCTCTAGATGGTTGTGCGGATGGTGTAGCTGCTGGTGCCAGAATCATAGACTGGGTAACTTGATGTGGTACACTACTCAGAAGTCTTGGACAATCCCTCTTGAGATGACTCAAGTCTCCACACTCAATGCAACCCCTCATCTGGTGAGACTGTTGGCTCTGTTACCGACCATAAGGGCCTGAATATCTGCCCAAAGAACCCTGAACTGATGGAGCACGGTATGAACTCTATGCTGTAAGTGCACTGAAGGATGATTATCCTGGGTGAAAACTGTATGAACCATGGCTAATTGAAGAAACACGAGGAACTTGATGGGCCGATTGAGCATACTTGAATGGATGGCCTCTACTGTTATACCTCTGGCCTCCAGATAGGGCACTACTAAAATCTCCTGAACCATGGGGCCTCTTAGAATTTGTCTCCTCTCTCTCCTACCTATGAACATGCTCTAAGCACTTGGCAATATTTACCGGTCTCGATATCTCAGACCATCCCTTACCATATACCATAGTTCAGGCCCTCAATGAACCTCCTGACTCTCTCCCTCTTTGTAAAGATTAAAAATACTGCATGTTGACCCAACTCCATGAAACTCTCTTGGCTTAGATTCTCAAACTTACTGCGTAACACATCAATGTGGGGTTTGTGGAATAAACTTCTCCAAGAAGAGAACTGAGACCTAGTGAGTGGTGATGCACCAGCTAGTCTACTCAACTCATATCTTTTCCACCATTTGTATGTTGTCCCTGACATCTGGAACGTAGTAAAGTCAATCCCGTTCGAGTCCATCATCCCTAAGTGTGCAAAATATGATAACATTGATCTAGTGTCACGACCCAAAATCCCAACCAGTCGTGATGGCGCCTAACGCACTTGCTAGGCAAGCCAAACAAGCCAAAATAAAATACAAATACTAAACAACTGAGTAATACAAGTCTAAAAGCTTTAACACAACATAATATCGTCAATACAAGAATAATCCCCCAGAACTGGTAAATACAGAGTCATGGGCTCTAATATGAAAATACAAGTTTGAAATGTCCAAATATAATACTGTCTGAAATAAAGACAATATTGCATAATAAAAGAAACGCCAAGACTGCGGTCGAGAATGCAACTCTACCATGTCTCTCGATGATCAGCTCAATAAGCAACTCTGCTACTGATGAGTAGTTGTATCCGAGCAAGTCTATGACAAAAAGTACAGAGTGTAGCATGAGTACAACCGACCCCATGTACAACAAGTATCATAACTAACCTCAGTGAGGTAAAAGAAGCAAGAATTATAAGTGATACTTGCTATAACATGTACAGTTTCATAAATACAACAAGTACAGAACAATAATGTGATCAAGTCATAAAGCATAGAAAGAATCATCTGTGTGTGCACAATTACTCAAGTACTCTGCTCAGTCAGTGATCCTGTATATAAAGATGATATGCAAATAAATCAGGTAAATAACTACGAAAATTTCAAGTAAAGATGATATGCAAAATCCAAAACAAACACTGGCCAGATTTTCCTCAATATTTCCATATCCATACCAAACCACTTATCAATTTTCCTCAAATCTGCTTGTACACCATCAAGAAGGCACATGAGAGGGTGACCCTAGGGGGATGATTCTATCAGCCCGACGTGGTCACAGCCTCAATATCATAATCCGCCTGGCATGGCCTCATGCATAAAAACATAATCCGCCTAGAGTGGTCACAGGCATAACAACACAATCTCCCCGACGTGGTCACAGGTATAACAACACAATCCGCCCAGCGTGGTCACTGGCATCCAGACCAAATCATAACACACAGAAGCAAATATACAAGAATACATGTATATGATGAATGAATATCCGATTTCATGCTCTTGGACTGGTATAAATGACATGCTAAAAGTGTAGGCATGTGCAAAGTATGCTATCATAGCTCAAATCGGCAATTTCATCATGAAAATAGCAATTATCAAGTTGATTCAGGGAATTTGACTCTTTGTAACCTCAAATATGGATCAAATAATTGACAACAAGGTTACAAATATGCGAAACATCACAGCTTAGATCTTCACAATCAATTCAAGGCATATCATAGCCTAAGCACAATCCCGAGCATGGATGAATACCTCGGTGCTCGCACATGGGCTCAAACCCCACACATGTGGACACCCATCGCACGTATCTATCATAAATAACTTAGGCAACTAGTGCCTCAACCAAGTTTAGGTAAGATACTTACCTCAAGCAAGCTAAATCAGTACTCTAAGAAGCCCTTCCCTCGCAAATATACCTCTGGATGATCTGAATCTAGCAAAATTAACTTAATTTAATCAACAAAAGCTATAAGAATTGATTCCAAATGATAGAGCTAAGTGTTGACAGTCAATTTTGACCCTCCGTATTTAAAAATAAACTGTGCAGGCTTCCTTGTCAAAAAATGATAAAATATTATATTTTGCACATTTTTAACTATAATGCAATTTATTGATAATTATTCTCATTTTTACAAAATACAGAAATTTTTATCATTTTATTGCAATTGGTTTTTTTGTTCCAGCAAATAAATCACTAAGTTGGGTGCCTAGTGGTGTTTTTTATTTAAATTATCAAAAATAAAACAATATATGTCTGGAGGTCTCACAAACTGTGAGTGCATAAAAAGAGAAATTACATGGAACCTATTATCAAAATGATTTAAAAGACAGCCCTTTGATAGTACAAAGAGAGCTAAAGTCCTTAAGCATTGGAGTGACATAGTTAGCTTGCAAGTCGTTTTTGGTTGACTGGCCTTCTTTGCGGATGATTCTGGGCACTTGCACTTGAAATCTTGATCATCAGTCAACTACATATGATATCTAACAATGAGATTTGAGCTTGACACTAGCTGCCTTTGCAGTAAATTGCACGTGTGCTCAACAACACCATAGGGCCAGGCATGGACAGAAGGGGCCTCGCAGCAACTTTGCCTCAATATTACGTTTTCATACCTGGACCATCTCGCAGCAAACCTGTTATAGATAAGATCCTCATATGTGATAGATGCAACATATACCAGGTAGCTCCTCCAACACTTGCTAAAGTGACCCGCCCAAGGGTGTGAAGTCGAATGACCAAACTCGTCTGTTCTGGGCAGTAGCACATTCTTGCGGAAGCCAATGGCCATTGTAAGTTGATGAGACTTGTAAATCCTACCTAGTGTAATCCTCAGGAAGTCATTAATGCAAAGGGACTTGAATTTTAATTCCTTCTTGTTATCTTCACGCTGGACATAGGTATGAGACAGGATGCAAAGGCTCAAAAGTAGCCTTTTCTTTGGCTTGTAGAGAGTGTTAATGGATTGGCCTAAGTAGTGGTTACACCTATAGGTAATGAGTATCAAAGATACTAATACCACCCTAATAGATTTGGCTAAAACATAGAACCAATCCCCCTCCAAAATACCTGCAAAACCAGCAAACATGTTAGGAAAACACTCCTTCCTTCTCTCCTCCCTAAGGATTTGAGTTGGAAGTGTACTGTGATTTCCATTCCTTATAGTTTTCCTATTTGGATCATAATACATGTTCCTCCTCCTATTAACTGGATTCACCCCCTTATACTTCATATATATCACCTTCATTTCAATTATCACTAGTCTTGGCAGTTCTTACCCTAAGATAGGGTATTTGAAGCATGTCATTGTTCAAAATCTTTCTTCCTTCTGATTCCAGCTCCCAAAAGGAGTGTGCCTGCATCATATGTTATTGATCTAATGTCAAGTTAGCTAAGTGGTCAGCTAACTTGTTTCCTTCTCTCAACACATGAATTACCTGGAACATACCCTTAGATAATAGACTTTTGATTTCATCCACTTGATTAGAAATGCTCCAAGGTGGTTCCCAAACATCCTCCAATACTTTCTTCATAAGTAAAGAGTCAATCTCAATTATACATGGAGGAAACTGCATTTGAATTATGTACATGGCTGCTTCAAGAATGGCTTGTGCTTCCGCAATATTATTGGTTGCCTCTTCAACTACATCAGCCTGGGCATACATAAGATCTCCAATACTATCCCTAATGCAAAAACCATATGAAGCTCCTCCAAATTCCCCCCTAAAGGCCCCATCAGTGTTACATTTAATCCATCTATCCGGAGGCAATTGCCACAACACTTTAGTGAACCTCAATCTAGGGATATGATTTAGAAACTTTTCATGTAAATCCGACCAGTTAGTGGTAACTTCCTTGAATCCTGGCCTTCTCATATTCAAAAACATTTGTATCGAGGTTGATATCTGAAAGATTAACATATTAAAGGATACATTCTTCCCATGTAGCCCTGAATTCCTTTTCTTCCACAAATGCCACACAATCACACTTGGCATAGCCTGATAGATTGCCTTCAAACTTGCGTTCCCAGGTTTATTCCACCACTCATTTATCACTTATACTAGCTGCTTCCCTTATATTTTGATCCCTACAGGTGCACCAAAGTAGTTCCAAACAAATCTGGTAGCTGGAGATGTCAAAAAGACATGAGGCAATGTCTCTTCTTTAGGGTTCCTGCAACACCAACATCTTGAGGTTCTAAAGTACCCCAGCCTTAAGAACCAATCATCTAATGGTAGTTTTGCCTTCCACAGCCTCCACATGAAAAAACTTATCTTGAAAGGCACACCCTTTACCCAAAAGGACCTGTATAGCTTGCTTGCATCTCTTCTTTTCCTTATGTATTTCCATGCAGACTTCACTGTAAATTGCCCTTTTGTTTCCAGCTTCCACCAAGGCTTATCCTTCATTGAGTAATCTGAAGGTGGTGTGATGGAATCCAAAATGTGGTCAGCTAACTCATCTGGCAGTAACTCCCTCAAAAGCCCTTCATTCCATGCCCCATTCTCCACCACATCATCAACATATTTTATGGATTAATCACACCAATGGTCTGGATCTGAAGCATGATAAAGGGCTGCAAGTCCAATCCAATTATCAAACCAGAAGTAGGAGTTCCCACTCTTCAATTGCCACCACACTTGGTGTTCCACTTCATCCCTCATTTGAAGCATTTTCCTCCACACACGAGATCCCTGTCTCTATGGCACCACTACTTCATTTATCTTCTTGCAATATTTATTTCTCATGAATGTACTCCATAGAGTATTCTTTGTTCTATAATTCCACCAAATCTTGGAAACCAATGCCTTGGATACATCATGCAAAGATCTAAAACCAAGACCTCCCTCATATTTAAGTAAACAGAGATTATCCCATGAAGCCTAGTGTCTTGCCCTTCTATTACCTGAGTTGCTCAAATAAAATCTAGAAAACATCTTGTGCAATTGGTTGATCACATATACTGGAGGATTCACTGCTGAAAGGAGATGAATTGGCATGCTTTCTAACACATGTGCAATCAACACTGCCCTTCCACCAATTGAGAGTAACTTACCCTTCCATGATGATAACCTCTCTTGAACTTTGAAAATAAGCTCTTACAGAAATCCTTCCTCCTTATACTATAGAATATTGGACATCCCAAGTAAGTGAATGGGAAAGACTGCCATTGGAACTCAGTGATCAAATGGACAGTATTCACTTCATCTGCAGGTGCCTTTTCATGCATATAAAAGTAAGACTTTTCCTTGATGGTTTTCTGCCCTGAAGCTGCCTCATAATCCCCCAATACATTCATGATAAGCTGGACTACCCCATAATGAGAAGAACAGAATTGTAAGGCCTCGTGAAAGTTTTCCTAAAAATTGGGGTTTCGTGATGCCGGGTTAGGCGTAGAGGTTAATAATAGTAGAAATTCTTCGCGGCGAGCTTGCTTGCCGCAGTTCAGACTTTTTGGATTGAACATTGCGCTGGGGAGTTGAAGGAAAATATTTTGCAGAGATGGGCATTTCTGCGGCCCATTATGCGGCCACATAATCACTCTGCGGGCCGCAGAATGGCCGTAGAGTGAAGCAGCTACTTGGGCCATTTTTATGTGAATTTCGTGGCCATCTATGCGACCGCACAACCATTTTATGAGCTGCACTTTTGTCGCATAATCAGCCTCAAAACTTAATTATGTCATAGTTAAGTTTCCAAAATACAATTCGATCCAACGACCACCCCAACATACATACATGACCCACATAAACGTCTACGGAGCCTCTAAGGGTACAAAAAAACAACATGACAATGCCGGCAACAAGACCCCGACTATACCTCAAAATATGAAAACTTATACAAAAGAAGGACTACATGACCCCAGGAAGAAATGGGGCTCACCAAGACTGCTGTGATGAGTGTGAGGGAGAGCACCACTATCTGCGATCAACACTATCTGCGATGGAACCACCTACATCTATTTAAAGATGTAGCGCCCCCAGCAAAATGGACGTTAGTACAATCGAATAGTACTAGTATGTAAGGCAAACACCAATCTTAGTAGAATGAACAGTGAAACAAAGAGAAGGAAGTCATAATAATCAATAAGTACTTCATAGAAATACAAAGGAAACACCAATTAAGGATCACATAGTTTCCAGTTCAATTCTTCCATCTTCTTTTTAGGTTAATAATCTTTAGTGCCAAAGCCACAACTCATAATGCCACCATGTTTTTACACGGAGTCCGGTCTCGGCCCGACCGGCTAAGCCATCTCAAGTGAGACATATCCATATCCATATTGTAAATCAATGGTTCCAACACAAATGCCACCATGTGTACATCATGGTGTCCGATCTCGGCCCAATCGGCTAAGCCATCTCACTTGAGACATAACCTCTTTCAATTGTTCACTCAATTCACAACTCTTTCCCACATTTTGTTACATGGCACTTGGGAACATTTTACAATTCAAGTCTTTTCCTTTGTATTCGTTCAAATAACATCATCATTCAAATTGATAAGTACCATCACATAAGGCATTTCACACATAAGAGGAGGAGCTTGGAAAATCATAATTTCGTTCTCAAATAGCATGATGACATGGTAACCATCTAAAACAATTAAGGAACATGAATCTTTCAATCCAACACACTAAGGCAAACAATTCTAGTATTATCAAGCTGGAACTTACACCAATTATTCGGACACCAGGAGTTCGTTTCTAAGAAGAAAAGAGTTAGCCATACATACCTCAATTGCACTTCTTTAGACTCTACAATTATCCGGAACCCTTAGCAACCTCAATCTATTTTTGCAATATACAAATTGAACCCAAAATTAGGAAAATGTTCATAGTTCTAGTTCACTTTTTATTTTTCCCACACTCTTTATCACATGCATGCAAGATGAACCACTCTCATACCCATGAAGTATTACCCTAGTACCCCATTATAGCTATGTTTGAAATTAAGAGTTGGGGTGATGAAATATTACCTTTTTGGATGAAGAATTTGGTGCTTTACTTGAGTATTTCCAAGCTTTGAGTGATGGTTGAAGATTGATTGAGGAAAATTAGGCCCTCCCTCTAAAACCCTCTCTCTCTCACACTAGAAATATGAGAAATGAGCTTCAAAATGGACTAAAGGGGTGTTTTAACGGAATGGGGGTCGGGTTTTAAATTAAGAAAATGGATGCCCGACACAGGTCTACGGTCACATATGCGACCGCATAATGGTTATGCGGTCCACAAAGTTACCGCAGAAATGGCCCTCAGGGGCCTGAACTTACAGCCCAGGTATGCGACCAGTATGCGGTCCGCATACTCGTTCTGCGGTCGCATAATGCACCGCAGAACTCCCTCCGCAAAAACTCAAGAGGGATTATGCGATCGATATGCGGTCTGCATAGTGGTTATGCGGTCGCATAATCGACCGCAAAGCTAACCTCAAATTGGCTAACGTACTACTTCACTCTGCGGCCATTATGCGGTCCGCAGAGTGATTATGCTGCCGCATAATGGGCTGCAGAAATGCGTCCTTCTGCGAAACATTTTCCCCTAAGTCCGTGGGGTACTGTTCTACTATAATAATGTAGGAATCTATTTTGCCACCACGAAACCCCGAGTGTTTGGTTTATAATTTTTTTTTATGGGTCCTTACGCATACCCTCCAACATCCGTGCGATCTCTACCACTCGCTGATATAGAGTGTCTATCTCTAACTCTTGAGCCATGCTGAATCTAATACCATAGTTGAGCCCCTCAATGAATCTGCGGACTCGTGCCCTGACTGTAGAAACCAAGGTACGTGCATGTCGGGACAACTCACTGAATCTTATAACATACTCTGACACTGACATAGCCCCTTGACTAGCTGCTCAAACTCCATGCGCCATGCATCCCGAAGGGTCTGGTAAATAAACTCACTCATAAACATCTCTGAAAACGGAGCCCAAATGAGTGGGTCTATATTAGTTGGTCTATCCTCCTCGTAAGTTTGCCACTACTGGTACGCTGCCTATGACAGCTGAAATGTATTAAAAGAATCTCCGCTCACCTCCACAATACCCATGATGCGGAGAATACGTGACACTTCTCTATAAAGCCCTGAGCATCCTCGGTAGCTGTGCCACTGAAAGTAGAAGGATCATACTTCTTGAACCTCTCAAGTCTCCTCTACTCCTCCTCAGATGCCGCTGGCCTGACCTCAGGCTGAACCAAAACAACAGGCTACGCTGGCAAAACCCGGGGACCTACTAGTGGCTCCGGCATCTTGGGTGTCTATCCCCCATTTGGAGCTACTGGTGGCTCCTCAGTCGCTGCCCGAGAAGGTGCTCTGGCTGCACCACGTGCCCCTCCTCGGCGTCTACCCCAACCCCGGCCTCTCATGGCTCTAACAGGGGTGCGGGTGTCTGAACATCGGATCCACCAGTGCATGTACATAGCATCTCTGAGAGAATAGTAAGACAAAACTCATAGTTCATAATCAACAAATTCACACAATAAGGAATCAAAGAAGTGGAATATTCCAATCAGTTTTGTAACCTCCCGAAGATAAGTGCAGACGTCTCCGTACCGATCCGCAAGACTCTACTAAACTTGCTTATGACTCGTAGCATCTATGAACCTAGAGCTCTGATACCAACTTGTCACGACCCCAAAATCCCACCTAAGGTAGTCGTGATGGTACCTAGTCTCTAAGACATGGTAAGCCTAACAATCGTTGATAGCTTAACAGAATTAACAACTAAGGAAATAAGATAATCCGATAAAACTCATAATAACTCCAAAACAGAACATCTGTACCAACATTCCCAAAACTGGTGGAACTGAGTCATAAGCTCTTCAAAGATAGTCTAAGAAACCTCTAATACAACACTGTCTGAGTAGAAGATTAACAACAGTAAAAGTAATGACTGAAGGTGACTCCGAGTCCTACGAGCGCCAAGCAGGTATACCTTGAAGTCTCTGGAATGTATAGCCAAATCACTAATGCTTAGACTTAGATAAAGTACCTGGATCTGCACAAAAATATGCAAAAACGTAGTATGAGTACATCATAACGGTACCCAGTAAGTATCAATCCTAACCTCGGTAGAGTAGTGACGACGACAGGTCAAGACACCACTAGGAAAAGAGAAACTAAACAAGATATAGTATAGACAAATAATGGACGACGAGGAAAAATAAATGACAATAAAGCAGTTCAATAACGTAAGCTAACAACGAAATCTAATGCAAATAAGGCAACACAGAGTGAACACATAACAAGAACATCAAGAAATCAATACGGGAAAATACAAGTAAGGCAAACAAGAGATACAAAACTATTCAACCATCTAGCCACTATAACAGAGAATGTGCAACAAGAATAACAATTGAGGTACCGCCTCATATCCACATTTCACAATTCAAAATCACTACCTTTCCTTATACTGCCACATGAGCCTTACATTAATAGATTTTTGAAAACATTTTTCCCAAAATAGATACACCTATTTTAGCCCCCTTATGTCGCCACGTGGCTTCAAGTAATTTCCTTACTAGCAACACACACATAATTTCCCACCTTATGTCACCGCTTGAACATTAACCCCTATCCTTATACCGCCGCATGCGCATCAATATCATAACACAATAACACTCGCATCACAAGTGCCCATATGCCACAACTTGCCAAAAACAACAATGCCAAAATTACCACAACGTATAGCCCACGGCTCAATCACAATGTGAACAAGAATCTCCGTGATTACAAAATGAATGAGAATTACTCAACAAGGATGGATATCTCAAGAACCAACAACTTCAAATTAGAATAACCTGATAATAATGGAGGTACCACGACAATAAGAGAGTTAACAAAGGCAATTAAGGCATACAAGAAAATATTTAACAATAAGGGATAGAGCATGTGATAACAGCATCAAGTAAGCATGTAAAGAGCAATTTGACAATGAAAGATATAACATGATATTACAATTCCTAATTAAATGCATGAAAGAGTTTAAGAGTCTAAACCGGTCAAAATGCCACAAATAAAACCGTGTACACACTCATCACCTCGTGTACATGTCTTTCACATAATCCAAACAACACAAATCAACCCAAGTCCTAAGGGGTAGTTCCCCCACACAAAGTTAGACAAGATACCTACCTCAAATAAGCTAAATCAACCCACCAGTAAGCCTTTTCAATGAAAATCCAACTCTGAACGGCTCGAATCTAGCAAAAATAACTTTATGCCATAAATGCAAATCATAGGAAACGATTTCGAATAATAAAGTTGCGATCTTTAAGGAAAACTCAAAAAGTCAACCCCGAGCGCGCACCTCGGAACCCGACCAAACTTACAAAATCCGAACCCTCATTCTGATATGAGTCCAACCATATAAAAATTGTCCAATTCCGACCTTTAAATCTCAATTTATAGTTTAGGAATGTTTTCACAAAATTCCCCAATTTCACCAACTTAAAACACTAATTAAATGATAAAAATAATGATGGAATCATGAATAATAAGCAAATCCCGGTCAAGAACACTTGCCCCGATCCAATCCTTGAAAATCTCATCCAAAATCGTCCAAAAACAAGCTCTCTAACTCAAAGTGTGATAAATGAGATAATACCCTCGAAGGAGATATTTCTGCCCAGCTATTTCCGCTTCTGCGTCCCTTAGAGTCATACTTGCGATGCCGCTTCTGCGTTTATATTTCCGCACCTGCGGATTCAACTTCGACACCCAACAAAGCTCACCTGCGACCAAGATTGCGCACTTGCGGGACCGCTTCTGCGGTCCTGCCATCGCTCCTGGGCATCCGCACCTGCGGATAACCTCTGCTTCTGCGACTCCAGACCATCTTGGCCATATCCGCTCCTACGACCAAAATCCTTCGCACCTACGGGCTCACAGATGCGGAAAGCTCCTTGCACCTATGGTCTCTGCCAAGCCCCGCTACTCTTCACTTCTGCGATAGGCATGCGACTTCGCACTTGCGGTCAAGACCTCGCAAGTGCGATCACACCAGAATCCTTAAGCTTCATCAACTCCTTAAGTCCAAATCTCCATCCAATTCCAATTCGAACCACACCCGGGGCCCCCAGGACCCCATCCAAACATACCATCATGTCCCAAAACACAATACGAAACTACTCGAGGCCTTAAATCACATCAAACAACATCAAATTTATGAATCGCAACCCAATTTAAGCCTAATAAACTAAGGTGCTTCCAACTTCTAAATCTAATGTCGAATCATGACAAACCATCGCCGAATGAACTCAAACTTTGCATGCAAGTCCCAAATGACGTAACGGACCTATAGCAACTTCGGTAATCACAATCCGAGCCTATTATCAAAAAATTCAACTCGCGGTCAAACCTCTTTACCTTCCAAACCTTCAACTTTCCAACTTTCGTCAAAAAGCCTCAAACCAACCTACGGACCTCCAAATCAATATCCGGACATACGCCTAAGTCCAAAATCACCATAAGAAACTATCGGAACCATCAAAACTTCATTCCGGAGTCATCTACACAAAAGTCAAACTCCGGTCAACTCTTTCAACTTAAGCTTCCAACTTTGGGACTATGTGTCCCAATTCACTCCGAAATTCACCCGAAGCCAAACCAACTACCTCGGCAAGTCACATAACCATAATTTAACACAGAGGAGGCAATAAATAGGGGAACATGGCTAAAATACTCAAAATGATTGGCAAGGTTATTACATTCTCCCTCTCTTAAAACAAACGTTCATCCTCGAACGAGTATAGAGACATAGCTGAAGTGCTGAAAAGGTGAGGGTAACGACTACACATATCATGCTCGGTCTCCCAAGTCACCTCCTTGACTGGTTGACCCCTCCATTGAACGTTCACCGATGCAATGTTCTTTGACCTCAACTTTCAGACCTGCCTATCCAAGATGTCCACCGGCTCCTCAACATAAGTCAAATCCTTATCCGATTGGACCGAGCTGAAATCTTACCCATTGGACGGATCACCATAATACTTCCGGAGCATGAAACGCGGAACACCGGGTGAACTGCCAATAAGTTGGGTGGTAATGCAAGCTTGTAAGCCACCTCCCCCACTCTCTCAAGGATCTCAAAAGGACCAATATACTTAGGGATTAAATTGCCCTTCTTCCCGAACCTCATCTCACCCTTCATGGGTGAAACCCGCAGCAAATATCTCTCTCCCACCATAAATGCTACATCACGAACCTTCCGATCGGCATAACTCTTATGTCTAGACTAAGCTGTATGAAGCTGATCCTGAATCATCTTGACCTTCTCTAAGGCATCCTGAACCAGATCAGTACCAAACAACCTAGCCTCTCCCGGCTCAAACCAACCAGTTGGAGAACGAGACCGCCTCCCATATGAGGCCTCATAAGGAGCCATCTGAATACTTGATTGGTAGTTGTTGTTGTAGGCAAACTCTTAAAGCAGCAAGAACTGATCCCATGAACCCCCAAAATCCATAACATAGGCACGCAACATATCTTCTAAGATCTGAATAGTGCGCTCGGACTGTCCGTCCATCTGGGGGTGACATATTATACTCAACTCAACCCGTCTGCCTAACTCACGCTATAAGGCCCTCGCAAAATGCGATGCAAACTATGTGCCTCGATCTAATATAATGGACACCGGCATTCCATAAAGGCAAAAAATCTCACAGATATAGATCTGAGTCAGCTGCTCTGAAGAATATGTATTTACCACCGAAATGAAATCCACCGACATGTTTAACCTATCCACAATCACCCACATTGTGTCAAATTTCTTCAAAGTACGTAGGACCCCAACAACTAAATCGATGATGACACGCTCCCACTTCCACTGGGGAATCTCAAGTCTCTGAAGCAAACCTCCCGACCTATGATGCTCGTACTTCACCTGTTGATAGTTCAAGCACCGAGTCACATAATCCACTATATCATTCTTCATTCTCCTCCACCAATAATGTTTCCTCAAATCTTGATACATCTCAACGGCACCTGGATGAATGGACTACCGCAAACTGTGGGCCTCCTCAAGAATCAACTCACGCAACCCATCCACATTGGGTACATATATACGGCCATGCATCCACAACACCCCGTCATCTCCGATATAAACTTCATTAGCATCGCCGTGCTGTACCATGTCCTTAAGGACAAGCAAATGGGGGTCGTCATATTGATGCTCTCTGATGCGCTCATACAATGAAGACCAAGAAACCACGCAAGCAAGAACCCAGCTGGGCTCTGAAACATCCAATCTCACAAGCTGATTGCCAACGCCTGAATATCTAATGCTAGTGGCCTCTCACCAACTGGAATATATGCAAGGCTACCCATACTCTCAGCCTTTCTACTCAAGGCATCGGCCACTACATTGGCCTTTCCGGGATGGTAATAAATAGTGATATCATAGTCTTTCAACAGCTCTAACCACCTTCGCCGCCTCAAGTTCAGGTCTTTTAGACTAAACAAGTGTTGTGCACTCCGATGCTCTGTAAATACCTCGCAAGACACGTCGTAGTTATAATGTTTTCAAATCTTCAATGTGTGAACTATGGCTGCCAACTCTAGATAATGAACATGGTAGTTCTTCTCATGGGGCTTCAGCTAGCGCGAAGCATAAGAAATCACCCTATCTTCCTGCATCAAGGCACACCCAATATAATTCTATGAAGAATCACAATAAACCATATGAACCTGATGTTGAAGGAAAAATCGAGACTGGAGCTGTGGTCAAGGCAGTCTTGAACTTCTGAAATCTCTCCTCACACTCGTCGGACCACCTGAATGGAGCACCTTTCTGGGTCAATCTGGTCAAAGGTGCATCAATGGACGAGAAACCCTCTACGAAACATCGATAAAATATTTCCAAACCAAGGAAACTCCGAATCTCAGTAATTGAATACGGTCTAGGCCAACTCTGAACTGTTTCAATCTTCTTCGGATCTACCTTGATCCACTCACTAGATATCACATGACCCAAAATCGCTACCGAATCAAGCCAAAATTCACACTTTGAGAATTTTGCATATAATTTCTTCTCCCTCAAGGTCTGGAGCACAATTCTCAAATGCCGCTCTTAATCCTCCCGGCTACTGGAGTACACTAAGATGTCATCAATGAATACGATGAAGAAAGAATCCATATATGGCTGGAATACATTGTTCATCAGGTGCATGAATGCTGCTGGGGCGTTAGTCATCCTAAATTACATTACTAGAAACTCTTAGTGATCATACCGAGTCCTGAAAGCGGTCTTCGGAATATCCGGATCTCGAATCTTCAGCTGATGGCACCATGAAGCTGGTCAAATAAGTCATCAGTGCGTTATAATGGTTACTTGTTCTTGACTGTGACTTTGTTCAACTGCCCATAATCAATATACATCCACATAGTATCATCATTCTTCTTTACAAACAGAATCGGAGCACCCCAAGATGACACTCTAGGCCGGATGAAACCCTTGTCAAACAACTCCTGAAGCTGCTCTTTCAATTCCTTCAACTCCACAGGTGCCATATGATGTGGTGGAATAGAAATGGGCAGAGTGCCCGGCACCAAGTCAATACCAAAATCAATATCCCTATCGGGCATGCCTGGTAGGTCTACTAGGAATACATCAAGGAAATTTCTCACTACCAGAATTGACTCAACGATAGAAGTATCAGCACTAACATCCTCACAAAGGCTAAGTACGCATCACACCCCTTCTCCACCATCCGCTGTGCTATAAGAAAGGACACAAATCGTCTAGAAATATAATCCAATGTACCCCTCCACTGCAACTGCGGCAAACCTGGTATAGCCAATTTCACAGTCTTTGCGTGACAATCCATAATAACATGATAGGGCGACAACCAGTCCATCCCCAAGATCACATCAAAGTCTACCATATTGAGTAACAATAGATCAACCCTAGTCTCAAAACTAACAATAACAACTAAACATGATCAATAAACACAATCCACAACAGTAGAATCTCCCACAACTGTGGACACATATATATGAGAACTTCAAGAGTCACGAGGTATATTCAAATACGGAGAAAAGTAAGATGACACATATGAGGTAGATCTCGAATCAAATAAAAATGAGGCAACCCTGAAATAGACCAGAACAATACCCATGATGACTGCAACTGAAGTGGTAGCCTCCGTCCTACCCAAAAAAGCATAGAAACGAGCCTGGCCTCCCCTCTAGGGCGACCTCTGCCTGCCTGACCTCCACCCCTAGCTGGCGGTGTAGGTGCTAGAGCAACAACCATGGCCTATGAACCCTGTGGAATTCGGGGAGCCTGTGTAGTGCGTAGAGGTGCACCCCTCCTAAGTCTAGGGCAGTCCCTCACCATATGCCTGGTATTACCACACTCAAAACAAGCTCTCAGTGGGAGTGGCAGCTGGAACCGACCTGAGTCTAGTTGGCTGGACTGACTGCTAAAAGCACCCCGTGTGGGAGGTGCACTAGAAAGTGGTTGTGCATTGTGGGCAACCTGGGGCCTAGAAATAGCTAGAGCACTGTTAGAAGTTGGAAGTGCTAAATGAGCTGGCCGACTCACATATCCCCTACCATGAAGGGCTATAGCTGCAGCATGGCCACACTAAATCTTCCAGTACCTCGAGGCCTATTGGCCTCCCTGTCCTCTCTTCCTCGGCCCCGCATGCCCTCCAACCTCCGTGCAATCTTTACCACCTACTAATACGGAGTGTCTTTCTCCAACTCTCGAGCCATGCTGAATCTAATACAATAGTTGAGCTCCTACGGTGAATCTACGAACTCACTCCCTGACTGTAGAAACCAATGTAGGAGCACGTCGGGACAACTCACCAAATTTGATAGCATACTCTGACACTGATATAGCCCCCTGACGTAGCTGCTCAAACTCTGTGCACCATGCATCCCGAAGGGTCTGGGGAATAAACTCTCTCAGAAACATCTCTGCTACTAAGCCCAAGTGAGTGGGGCTACATCAGCTGGTCTACCCTCCTCGTAAGCCTACCCCTACAGGTACGCTGCCCCTGACAACTGGAATGTAGTAAAGGCAACTCCACTTACCTCCATAATACCCATGATGCGGAGAATAGGTGACACTTCTCTTGAAAGCCCTGAGCATCCTCGGTAGTTGTGACACTGAAAAATAGGAGGATAATACTTCTTGAGCCTCTTAAGTCTCCTCTGCTCCTCCTCAAATTCCGCTAGACTGACCTCAGGCTGAGCCGAAAAAACAAGTTGCACTAGCATAACCCCCGGGACTTGATCAACATGGACCCGCTGCTCTGGAGTGTGGGCTATGGGAGTTTGAGATCCTTCCCCAACCTGAGATATAGCTGGTGCAAGGGGAGTCAATCTCGCCTGAGCAAGAGTGCCGAACATTCTCAAAAATGGTGCTAGGGTCTCCTAAAGTCCAGGGGCAGCAACATGCATCTCTGGTGTCTGTCCCCCAACCTGAGCTACAAGTGTCTTATTAGTCGCTTCTCGAGAAGGTGTTCTGGCTGCACCATGTGCCCCTTCTTGGCCTCTACCCCGGCCCCGACCTCTCACGGCTCTAGCAGGGGGCGCGAATGTCTAATCATCAGATCCAGTAGTATATGTCCTCACCATGTGTGAGAGAATAGAAAGAAAAAACTCAGATTTCTTAATCAACAAATTCACACGATAAAGAATAAAAGAAGTGGAATTTTTCTAATAGTTTTGTAGCCTCCCGAAGATAACTACAGACGTCTCTGTACCGATGCGCAAGACTCTACTGAACTTATTTATGACTCGTACCACCTATGAACCTAGAGCTCTGATACCAACTTGTCGCGACCCTAAAATCCCACCTAAGGTAGTCGTGATGGAACTTAGTCTCTAAGACTAGGTAAGCCTAACAATGGTCGATAGCTTAAAAGAATTAATAACTAAGGAAATAGATAATTCGATAACACTCATAATAACTCAGAAACAGAACATCTGTACCAACATTCCCAAACCGGTGAGATGAGTCATAAACTCTATAGAGATAGTCTAAAAACCTCTAATACAACACTATCTGAGTAGAAGATAAACAACAGTAAAAGTAATGACTGGAGGTGACTTCGAGGCCTGCGAGCTACAAGCAGGTATACCTTGAAGTCTCTGAAATGTATAGCCAAATCACTGATGCCTAGCCTGAGATGACGAACCTGGATCTGCACAAAAATTTGCAGAAGCGTAGTATGAGTACACCAAAATGGTACCTAGTAAATATCAAGCCTAACCTCTATAGAGTAGTGACGAGGATAGATTAATGACACCTAATTGGAAAAAAGAAACTAAACAAGATTTTTATTTAACATATAATCGACGACGAGGAAAAATAAATGACAATAAAGCAGTTCAATAACGTAAGCTAACAACAGAATCTAAAGCAAATAAGGGAACACAATGTGAACACATGATAAGAACATCAAGAAATTAGTAAGGGCAAATGCAAGTAAGGCAAACAAGAGATACAAAACTTTTCAACCAACAAGCCTCTATAACATAGAATGTGCAACAAGAATCACAACTAAAGTACTGCTTCTTATCCACATTTCACAATTCAAAATCACATCCTTTCCTTATACCACCGCGTGAGCCTTACATTAAGATATTTTTGAAAATATTTTCCCCAAAATAGCTACACGCACTTTAGCCCCCTTATGTCACCGCGTGGCTTCAAATAATTCCCTTACTAGTAACACGCACATAATTTTCACCTTATGTCGCCACATGCATATTAACCCCTATCTATCACGCCCCGACCTTGGGGAGTGTAACCAGCGCTCAACCGAGATATCCCAGTCCAGCAAGCCTACTTGATGCCTTCTACCCGACCTTACCCATGAATAAAGTGAAGATGTATTACGGTAATTAGACAATGAGAAGGTCACATGAAAAACACCAATTTCATTACCATTAGTTAGTCATTTAAAATTTCAAAAACATATATTACACATTCATAGTTTAGATGTAGGAACATGTGATACAAATACAACATTTCTAGTTTGACCTTCCAAAACCATAATACAACCCACACTATGTCTATGTAGCCTCTAATGGATACAAAAGATTAACATGATGGTGCTGGCAACAAGGCCCCGGCTATACCTCAAAACACTATACATAAGGAACAAAAGATAAAAGACCCCGATATGAAGTGGGGCTCACCAAGTCAGTTGAGAAGAGGGTGTACCGCTATAACTAGTCGATGTCGCCTACTGTAGAACCACCTGCATCCATTAAAGATGCAGCGCACCCGGCAAAAGGGATGTTAGTACATATGGAATAGTACTAGTATGTAAGACTAAATACCCTCTCAATGAATTGAGTAACAGTACAAGGATGGAGAAACATAGCATCAATAAGAGCCTCAAACAATATTAAAGCATCAGTTCCATAGAAAGATAAATTTTCATGTGAATATCAATATATTTAAGTTGGGATATCTTTAGTACCTATACACCACCGTGCTTTTAGCACGGAGTCCAATCTCAGCCCGATCGGTTAAGCCGTCTCACCCCAAGACATCCAATCACAACACCACCATATGCGCGGTATGGCATTTGATCTCGGCCCGATCGGCTAAGCCGTCTCACCACAATGTCGTGTGGGTCGATGTCACATTCTTCTAGCAATCATCTCATCCCAATTAAGAGAAATAATCTCAACACATCAATCTCATCCCAATTAGGGGAATAATCTCAACACATCAATCACGGGGATTTACCCCTCAATCACTCCTGCACCGGCAAATATAGTTTCGGGGTTAGGTCCTTTCAATATAATGAAGTTACAAGTTATTTCATAATCTTTCACACTTCATTTTATTGTATTGGCTCCATGTGCCACATGTGTAATTTTCATACTTGGCACGATGGCCACGTTTTACATTTCATACTCACTTCTTTCACTTTCAAGCATCATCATAGATTATCAACAATATGGGCATTTGTAATCAAGACTTTAAACAAGTGTATGAGCAATAGAATGCTTAAACACATTGAGTTTTCCTTCCAAAAATAAGGCATAATAAATCTTGGATTCGAACCATGAATTGAAGTTATAGCATTATGATATATAAACCAGACTTGAATACATTCTCGAATTAGAGCATAATATGAGAGGAGCAAATGAAACACATTCTGAGCATATAATTTTTGACACAATGCTTATTAGGAATAACTGAATATATTAGGAATGGCTCGGAACATGGGAATTGGAACTTGGGCCAATCATACTTGAATCTTACGAGAACATCATGGAATTTGACTCTATAGGAGAAGTTTAGCCAACATACCTCGCTTGAGCTTTACTTAGGTTACTACAACGTCCAAATACTCCTAGCAATTTCAATCTTTAGGAAAATGATAAAAATCGAATCATATTTAGAAGGATTCTCATGATATTAGTCTCTTGGGAATTTCGTCAAACACCTTTTATGCAAAATCGACTACAAGGCTCTAAAATGGAAATCCCTTCCTCCCCCAACCAAAATCTTCCCGGAATAGTTCAACAACCTTACATACTACCTCCTATCGGCATATGTATATCCTCTCTCCAACTCCCCAACTTACTTAATCTTGTAACATTTGCATGAAGGTTTTAGGACAAGGTATTACCCGGATAGTTGATGGTCTAGTGAATGATTCCCTTGAATCTTCACGATTAGGGCAAGGATTGATGATCAAAGCACTTGGGGATTCCTCCTCTCTATCTAAAGCACTCCCCTCTCTCTAAAATAGCCGTTTAAACCAGCTTAAATAACCCCAAAGTCGGTTTATAAGAAATGGGATTGGGTTATAAAATCACAAAATGGGCCCTCCGAACTCGACTATGTGGTCGCAGAGTTGACCGCAGAATAGGTACGCGGCCCGCGAAGTGGACCGCAAAAATGGTCCCAAAAACTAGGGTATTCAGGCTAGGTCTGCGGCAGGTCTGCGGTCCACATAGCAGTTATGCGATCGCATAATGCCCCACAAAATCTCCCTCCGGAATTTCTCATGTCGAGTCCGCGACGAATGTGCGGCCCGTGAAACGTTTCTGTGGTCGCATAATTAACCGCAAAACGACCTCCAAAATTGGCTTTGTTCTTGATGCATTCTGCGGCGAATCTGCGGTCAGCGGAGTAGTTATGCGGTCGCATAATGGACCACAAAAATGTCATGTTCTACAAAGATCATTCTTTGAACTCCCCAATGCATTGCACAACACAAAAAGTCCGTATCGCGGTGAAGATCATCTACAACCCTCAAACACGTTAGCCCACCTTGGCACCACGAAACACCGGGTCCAAAGAAAAGTTTTTACGGGGCCTTACACAATACTTATCATGCTGCATGCACATCAATATTCCAACACAATAACAACTCGCACCGCAAGTGCACATATGCAACAACTTGCCAAAAACCAACAATGCCAAAGTTACCATAACGTATAGCCCACGGCTCAATCACGATGTGAACAAGAATCTCCATAGTATCAAAATGAATGAGAATTACTCAACAAGAAAGGATATCTCAAGAACCAACAACTTCAAATAAGAGTAACTTGACAATAAAGGAGGTAACACGACAATAAGAGAGTTAACAAAGACAATTAAGGCATACAAGAGCATATTTGACAATAAGGGATATAGCATGTGATAACAACATCAAGTAGGCATATAAAGAGCAATTTCACAATGAAAAATATAACATGATATTATAATTTCTAATTAAATGCATGAAAGAGTTTAAGAGTCTAAGTCGGTCAAAATACTACATATAAGCCTGTGTACACACTCGTAACCTCATGTACACGACTTTCACATAACCCAAACAACACAAATCAACCCAAGTCCTAAGGGGTATTTTCCCCACACAAAGTTAGAAAAGATACTTATGTCAAACAAGCTAAATCAACCCACCAACAAGACTTTTCCATGAAAATCCAACTCCGGAAGGCTCAAATCTAGCCAAAATAATTTAATACCATAAATACAAACCATAGGAAACGATTTCGGATAATAAAGTTGCAATCTCTAAGGAAAAATCAAAAAATCCAACCCTGGGCCTGCACGTCGGAACCTGGCCAAACTTACAAAATCCGAACACCCATTCCGATATGAGTCCAGCCAAACAAAAATTACCCAATTCCAACCTCAAATCGACCTTCAAATCCTCAATTTATAGTTTAGGCAAGTTTTCACAAAATTCCCCAATTTCTCCAACTCAAAACACTAACTAAATGATGAAAACAATGATAAACTCATGAATAACAAGCAAATCTGGGTCAAAAACATTTACCCCAGTCCAATCCTTGAAAATCCCATCCAAAATCTCCCAAAACCAAGCTCTCTAACTCAAAGTGTGGTAAATGAGATAAAACCCTCAAAAGAGCTATTTCTTCCCAGCAATATTCGCTCTTGTGGCCCTCAGAGTCTCACCTGCGATGCCGGTTTTGTAGTTATATTTCTGCACATGCGGATTCCACTTAGACACCCGACCAAGCGCATCTGCGGCCAAGCTTGTGCACATGTGGGACCACTTCTGTGGTACTTCCATCGCTCATGCGCATCCGCACCTGCAGATAATCTACGCTTCTGCGACTCCAAACTATCCTGGCCATATTTTCTCCAGCGACCAAATCCCTCGGACCTACGGGCTCGTAGATGCGGAATGCTCTTCGCACCTGCAGTCTCTTCCAAGCCCAGCTACTTTTCGCATCAGCGATGGGCCTGTCGCTTATGCGACTTCGCTCCTGCAGTAAAGACCTCACAAGTGCGATCACACTAGAAGCCTTAAGCTTCAGCAACTCCTTAAGTCCAAATCTCTGATCGATTCCAATTCGAACCACACCAGGTCGCCCCCTCGACTGGTTGACCCCTCCATTGAACCTTCACAAATGTAATGTTCTTTGACCTCAACTTTCAGGACTACCTATCCAAGATGGCCACCGACTCCTCAACATTAGTCAAATCCTTGTCCAATATGACTGAGCTGAAATGGAACACATGGGACGGATCGCCATAGTACATCTGGAGCATGGAAACAGGGAACACCGGGTGAACTGCCGATAAGCTGGGTGACAATGCGAGCTTGTAAGCCACCTCCCCAAATATGTCAAGGATCTCAAAGGACCAATATACGTAGGGCTCAACTTGCCTTTCTTCATGAACCTCATCACACCATTCGTGGGTGAAACTCGCAGCAAAACTCTCTCTCCCACCATATATGCTACATCATGAACCTTCGGATGGGCATAACTCTTCTGTCTAGACTATGCTTTACGAAACAGTCATGACCCAAAATCTCACCTATCGTGATGGAACCTATCTTAATACTAGGCAAGCTGATAATCTCAATAAACCACCATATCTTTTAAGTTTGAAAAAATAATATTTAAATTCAGCGAAAGAAATCTCACAATTATATATATAAACACTCCCAAAACCCGGAGTCACTGAGTACATGAGCATCTAATATGAATACAAAGTCTGATTGATAAAACACTGTCTGAAAGTAGAGAACAATACAATAACTGAAAGAAAGGGAGTCAAGGTCAGCGGACTCCTGACAGCTACCTTGATAGTCTCCAACGGATAGCACTCTGAGATCTAACGGTCGCCGTGTCCGAAAGCACCTCGATCTACACACGAGGTGCAGAGTGTAGTATGAGTACAACCAACTCAATAAGTAACAAGACTAACCTTTGGGCTGAAAGTAGTGACGAGATTCGCAGGTACAGCCAGTATAAATAATAATAATACAGAAATGTAGGCATGCTTTCAAGTTTAACAGTTGCTTTCAGTACAAATAAAACAGATCAATTCTGAACAATACGAGGAATATTACATATCTGTATCTACATGCCAATGTACATACTGTATGTGATGCACCTTAGTGAAAACTCCGTGTACTCACAATCTAAAATACTCAATCACTCAGTACTTTAAATCCAACCCAAGGAAGATCCATCCCAAATATATATATATATATGTATATCCATCAACTGACAGTTAGTCACTCTGTACTGTATAAGGCCAATCTAGCCCAGGGGAAGATCCATCCCCAAATATCAATGATTTGGACAAGATCTATGTCCAGAGAAACTCCATCCCTCAATATAAATGCTTCGGGCAAGATCCATGCTCAGGGAAGATCCATCCCTCAATATAAATGCTTCGGGCAAGATCCATGCCCAAGGAAGATTCATCCCTTAATATAAATGCTTCGGGCAAGATACATCCCTCAATATATAGTAGCTGGTCAAAGGTGCAAAAATTGGATGAGAAACTCTCTACCAAGCGGCGATAATATCCTGCAAAATCAAGGAAACTCTGAATCTTAGTAGCTGAAGACGGTCTAGGCCAACTCTGAACTACCTCAATCTTCTTCAGATCTACCTTGATCCCCTCACTAGATACCATATGACCCAAAAACGCCATCGAATCAAGCCAAAATTCACACTTTGAGAATTTTGCATATAACGTCTTCTCCCTCAAGGTCTGTTGACAATCCTCAAATGCCGCTCATGATCCTCCCAGTTGCGGGAGTACACCAAGATGTCGTCAATGAATACGATGACGAAAGAATCGATATATTGTTGGAATATACTGTTCATCAGGTGTATGAATGCTGCTGGGGCATTGGTCAGCGCGAATGACATCACTAGAAACTCGTAGTGACCATACTTAGCCCTGAAAGCAGTCTTTGGAATATCCGGATCCCTAATCTTCACCTAATGATACCTTAACCTCAAATAAATCTATGAGAACACTCTAGCACCCTGAAGCTAGTCAAATAAGTCATCAATGCGTGGTGCTTCTTCTTCTCAGATAGAGCTGGAGCACCCCAAGGTGACACATTAGGCTGGATGAAACCCTCGTCAAGCAACTCTTGAAGCTGCTCTTTAAACTCCTTCAACTACACAGGTACTGTATTTGACTCTCCCCTTAATTTTTAGTTAGTTAGCCTACTATTTCAATAATTCGAAATTAATGTCATAATTTGAGAAATAAAGTATTTTAATAAATAATCAATTAATTACATTAATTAGTAGTGTATTTGATGATTATAATTTCTATTACATTTTATTGCAATTAATTAAGTGTAGTTAAATTAATTTGAAAGAGATTAAAGGCTAAATGACTATAATTGTTATTGCACTCTTAAAACACGAATTGGCCATCTCTTAAATTGAAATTAGCCTGAAACGTTTGGCCCAATTTGCATCTGACCCAATACAAATAAACCCTCTAGTCCATGTTGGTAATCCACGCCACCCTCTCTGAGCCAATAGCATTGCGCCACATAACCCGCCTTCCACACTCACAAAATAAACAGACTCAATCCTGACCGTTCCATATCATCAACAGACCAGGTTTAATCTTGTTTTTTCCATTATTTTAAAACCCTCATCAGATTTTATCTCAACCATTGGATTACAAGGATCCAACGGCCATCGCTTTTCCTCATTGAACCATTTAAATTATCTTAAATCCCAAAACAATCGGAGTCGTTGATCAAAAGATCCAACGGCTCCCATTCCATTCTTCACTTTTAACCTAATGACTCCCACTAACCGTAATCATTTCCTCCCCACATCGGCCGCCTTTCTTTCCCCTTTCTACTCCTTTCTCTCAATGCTACAGACCTCCATCAATCCCTAACCTTGCACAGTCTCGTGCAAGGTCACTCAAATCAAACCAGAACATGCCTATTGTCCCTTCAAACTGTGAATCCTGTCGACTCCTTTACCCTTTCATCAGTTCGATTCAAATCGCAAACCCTAGAAACCTTAGACCGAAAATTGCAATCTGGAATTTCAGTCTTCTTTTTTCCATTCTTTAAAATCGAAGCATACATGAGTTTTATCTATGATTTCACCATGATTATTCATTATCCAGAGGTCAAATGCAGTGACCTCTGGACATTGGGACTTGATCGATGGTTCTTCACTCCTCAACGGTTGGTTTTTCATCTCTTCGTGCCCAGGTAAAATCTTCATTATTTTCACCTCCGTTCTCTTCTGATTTTCCCTTTCCTACTGTCATCATCGTGCATTCGTCATTTCCCATTATCGTTTCAATTCAAAGGGAACCCTAGTGACTTGAATTCCACTATAAATAAAACCTTAAATGTTCATACCTAACACGATCTAAGACGTGTACACAATAGCATATAGAATCAATTCATAATCAAAACCTAGGTTTTAACTGACTTCTCATCTTTTCTCTCTTTTTCGGTTCTGAGTTCTATTCACCGGTAATTACCTAAGCTTTGCTTCTTAAACGGCTAAACAAAGTCTTTGTTTGATTTACTGCTCAAAGGAAAGTCAATACACATTGACCCTTCCTCCCTTTAATTTTTTAAATTGAAGTTGTATCTGCTCTGTTATCCTCTGCTGATCATCTCTGCTTATGATGTGTTTTTTATTTGTTTATAATTGATTACATCTGCTTATGATGTGTTGCTTTTAGTTTATTTTCGACCAATATGCTTTGGTATTGTATGTCTCCTAATAATATGAAGTTGAATCAATGTTAATCGATTATATTGTGAGCCTAATGAATGTTTCTCTAAGTTGAATAACTATGTGTTGTTAAAACTTCCATAACTAGCTAAAGAACCTTAATGATATTCTATATTTGTTCTGACTTTAGACTTTCCTGTTGATTTTGCTACGGCTCTCATGTCTTCTCTATTGATCTTTACCTTAGTGTTACTTGTTGATTTGTATCATGCACTTGAGGTTGTCTGTCTGATAAACCAAAACTAGAGTAGTTATGAACATATAAGGTTTGACTACAAGGCTATCATTGTAGTTAAAATATACCAGATTATGTTGTTTGAGTTGCCTTCTTTTTTCACATGTGTATTTGTGATTCTGAGACCTCTTGAGAGATCATTATAAAGATTTTCTATTAACTTTCATGACTGTGTGATCATATATGTGAATTTGTGATCATATATGTGAATTTCACCCAAATAAAATATGTCCTGAATGAAATTGGACTAAGTTCTAATGAGTTATTACAGTTAGTCTTGTGTGTATCCCGTCAGCTGCTATCCACTTAGCTTAAGTTATGGCCTAGGAATTTGATTAAAATTGTATCTGTTATGTTTGAGTTTCATCTGTTGAATTGGTTATGCTAAGCTGAACTTCATCATGACTATATTATCACACTTAACCTATATAACTGGACTGATTATCCTGCTACTAGAACTATGCCTCCTTAATATGAAATTTCCATTGTTCTGGACTTTTGTAATGAAATTCTAGGTCTGATCTCATGCTATTTGATACTCAACCATGTTTGTAATGTTGCAATCATGTAAGAATATCTCATGTATGTGTCTGAGTGCCATCTCTTTGGTTTTCTGCACTCATCTTGTTCTTAAACAAACTTCTTGTTTGTCGTTCATGCTAACGCAAGGGGTTTCATTATCACTGAACCTTGCTAATCTTATATATGTTAACTGTGACTCGCCTATAGACTTAAGAGAAACTCTCTAATCTTTATCTGCCCTTTTTGAGTATAACATTATGCCTTAACTCTTAATGAACCTAGTATGAATGTGAGATTATGAACCTCTAAAAGGAAAGTGATCATGTCATTTGCTCAAGATAGGATTAACCTATCTACTTGCATAAAAACCCCTGTTAATACTCTTTAAGGATCCTAAATGAGTAAGTGACGGTTTAATCTATGTGTGTGGGAATCTCTGCTAAGTTTGAATATAGTGTGAATTTCTGTTGAGTTTGAACATAGTTTGATAAACTCATGACGTACTGCAGATTTAACTAATGACTCCGGCAAACTTGAATTGATTAGCGGAACCAGTAAAGGTTGACATATATGTCTTCTCTGAATCACATAGTTTAGTGTATGAACTTCTAAAATGATTTGCTGGTGTTCTTTTCCTTTGTTTGCACCTGTAATTGGTTTCTTAGAGTATTATTGAACATGTTGAAAGTGTTGACACTGTACCACACACATGTGTTTGGATTGTGATATCTTACTACTCCAACAGAGATTCGCAGTTTCTTGGGTTTGGCCGGGTATTATAGGAGGTTCGTGGAGGGGTTCTCCACTCTTGCCTCTCCATTGACTAAATTGACACAGAAGGCGGTTAAGTTCCAGTGGTCCGATGCTTGTGAAAGGAGCTTCCAGGAATTGAAATCAAGATTGACTTCGGCACCGGTATTGACCCTGCTAGAGGGTACCGAGGGGTTTGTGGTGTATTGCGATGCTTCAAGGATCGGCCTTGGGTGTGTATTAATGAAACATGGTAAGGTTATAGCATATGCTTCAAGACAACTTAAGAATCATGAAAAGAACTATCCAACTCATGACTTAGAGCTTGCGGTGGTGGTTTTTGCATTAAAACTTTGGCATCATTATTTGTATGGAGTCCATGTAGATGTATTCACGGACCACAAGAGTCTTCAGTACATTTTTAAGCAAAAGGAATTAGACTTAAGGCAGAGAAGGTGGCTTGAATTGCTCAAAGATTATGACATCGACATTTTGTATCATCCGGGGAAAGCTAATGTGGTGGCGGATGCTCTTAGTCGGAAATCTATGGGTAGTTTGGCTCATTTGGAGGCATGTCAAAGGCCCTTGGCCCGGGAGGTTCACCAGTTGTCCAGTTTGGGAGTTTGTCTTGCGGACTCTAATGAAGGGGGAGTGATTGTGCAGAATAAGGCGGAATCATCGCTTGTGACGAAGGTCAAGGAGAAGCAATACAATGATCCAGTGTTTGTGCAGCTGAAGGAAGGGATTCATAAACATAAGACTACAGCTTTTTCTCTTGGCATGGATGACGGTACATTACAGTACCAAGGACGACTATGTGTTCCAAACGTAGATGGTCTTCGGGAAAGAATCATGGCAGAAGCTCATACTTCTAGATATTCCGTGCACCCAGGCTCTACAAAAATGTATCATGACCTCAAGGAAGTTTACTGGTGGAATAACATGAAGAGGGGAGTGGTGGACTTTGTGGAAAAATGTTCAAACTGTCAACAGGTAAAGGCCGAGCATCAAAGGCCCGGTGGGTTAGCACAGAGTATAGAAATTCCAATGTGAAAATGGGAAATGATCAATATAGATTTTGTGGTAGGGTTACCACGCACTCCGCGTAAATTTGACTCAATTTGGGTGATCATGGATCGACTCACGAAATCAGCACACTTCTTACCAGTTAGATCCACCGACACTGCGGAACAATATGCTCAATTGTATATCAAGGAAATAGTTAGGCTTCATGGCACTCCAGTTTCCATCATTTCTGATCGAGGGGCCCAGTTCACATCTAATTTCTGGAAGAAATTTCAACAAGGTTTGGGTATGCAGGTAAATCTTAGCACGACTTTCCATCCACAGACTGACGGACAAGCAGAGCGGACTATTCAGATGCTTGAGGACATGTTGCGTGCGTGTGTGCTTGACTTCAAGGGTAGCTGGGATGATCATTTGTCGCTCATAGAATTTGCTTATAACAACAGCTTCCATGCCAGTATTCAGATGGCGCCGTTTGAGGCCTTGTATGGTAGAAGATGTAGATCGCTGATTGGATGGTTCGAGGTTGGAGAAGCCGAACTAATAGGACCAGACCTTGTGCATCAGGCTATGGAAAAGGTTAAGATCATAAAAGAGCTGTTGAAAATTGCTCAGAGTCGTCAAAAATCCTATTCGGATGTTCATCGCAGAGACTTAGAGTTCAAGGAAGATGATTGGGTGTTCTTGAAGGTATCTCCCATGAAGGGGATCATGCGGTTTGGAAAGAAAGGGAAATTAAGTCCGAGGTATGTCGGGCCGTATAGAATTACTCAAAGGATAGGTCAGGTGGCGTACAAGCTTGATCTACCACCTGAGATGTCATTAGTGCACCCGGTATTCCATGTGTCCATGTTGAAGAAGGTAGTTGGAGATCCGTCCGCTATCGTGCCGGTTGAGACCATCGAGATTAGTAAAGAACTGTCATACGAAGAGATTCCGGTTGCTATTCTTGATAGACAGGTCCAAAACTTGAGGAACAAAGAAATTGCATCCGTAAAGGTATTATGACAAAACCAGCAAGTCGAAGAAGCTACTTGGGAAGCCGAGAATGAAATGAAAAAAAAGTACCCTCATTTATTTGAATAGCCATGTAATAGCTCTATAAAGTTGTCTCCCCCCCCCCCCAAAAAAAACAAATTTTGTATCACTTGCTCGGCTAATATAAAGACACTACTTTCTAGTTATATGTTCCCCCCATGAGGCTTCAGTTGGTGTTATTTTGTATTTTATGGTGTCATTTAATTCTATATATGTTGCTAAGGTGTGTTTCGGGGGTTCTCTGACAGGTGGATAGGCCTAAATACAAAGAAAACTCTAGCGAAATTTTCAGAGAGTTAGAAAGTTAGGCAAATTTGGGGCTGATGTTACGTGGTACAACTGCAACTGAGTTAAGAAAACCTTGATCCTCATTCGAGGACGAATGATCTTAAGTGGAGGAGGATGTAAGGACACATAAAAAAAAATTATAAACCAAAAACTCGGGGTTTCGTGGTGCCAAAATAGATTCCTGCGTTATTACGTGGTTCAGACTTTGTGGATTGAACAGTACTCCACGGACTTAGAGGAAAATGTTTCGCAGAAGGACGCATTTTTGCGGCCCATTATGTGGCCGCATAATCACTCTGCGGACCGCATAATGGCCGCGGAGTGAAGCAATACATTGGCCAATTTGAGGTCAGCTTTGCGGTCGATTATGCGACCGCATAACCACTATGCGGACCACATATCGATCGCATAATCCCTCTTGAGTTTTTGCAGAGGGAGTTCTGCGGTGCATTATGCGACCACAGAACGAGTATGCGGACCGCATACTGGTCGCATACCTGGGCCGTAAGTTCAGGCCCCTGAAGGCCATTTCTGCGGTCCCTCTGCGGACCGCATAACCATTATGCGGTCACTCTGCGGACCGCATAACCATTATGCGGTCGCATATGCGACCGCAGACCTGTGTCAGGGCACCCATTTTCTTAATTTAAAACCCAACCCCCATTCCGTTAAAACACCCCTTTAGTCCATTTTGAAGCTCATTTCTCATATTTCTAGTGTGAGAGAGAGAGAGGGTTCTAGAGGGAGGGCCTAATTTTCATCAATCAATCTTCAACCATCACTCAAAGCTTGGAAATACTGAAGTAGAGCACCAAATTCTTCATCCAAAAAGGTAAGATTTCATCACCCCAGCTCTTAACTTCAAACATAGCTATAATGGGGTACTAGGGTAATACTTCATAGGTATGAGAGTGGTTCATCTTGCATGTATGTGATAAAGAGTGTGGGAAAAATAAAAAGTGAACTAGAACTATGAACATTTTCCTAATTTTGGGTTCAATTTGTATATTGCAAAAATAGATTGTGGTTGCTAAGGGTTCCAGATAATTGTAGAGTCTAAAGAAGCGCAATTGAGGTATGTATGGCTAACTCTTTTCATCTTAGAATTGAACTCCTGGTGTCCAAATAATTGATGTAAGTTCCAACTTGATAATACTAGAATTGTTTGCCTTAGTGTGTTGGATTGAAAGATTCATGTTCCCTAATTGTTTTAGATGGTTACCATGTCATCATGCTATTTGAGAACGAAATCATGATTTTCCAAGCTCATTCCCTTATGTGTGAAATGCCTTATGTGATGGTACTTATCAACATGAATGAAGATGTTATTTGAACGAATACAAAGGGAAAGACTTGAATTGTAAAATATTCCCAAGTGCCATGTAACAAAATGTGGGAAAAAGTTGTGAATTGAGTGAACAATTGAAAGAGGTTATGTCTCAAGTGAGATGGCTTAGCCGATCAGGCCGAGATCGGATGCCATGCTGTACACATGGTGGTATTTATGTTGGAATCATTGATTTACAATGTGGATATGGATATGTCTCACTTGATATGGCTTAGCCGGTCGGGCTGAGACCGGACTCCGTGTAAAAACACGGTGGCATTAAGAGTTGTGCTTTGGCACTAAAGATTATTAACCTAAAAAGAAGATGGAAGAATTGAACTAGAAACTATGTGATCCTTAATTGGTGATTTCTTTGTATTTCTATGAATTACTTATTGATTATTATGACTGCCTTCTCTTTGTTTCACTGTTCATTCTACTAAGATTGGTGTTTGCCTTACATAATAGTACTATTCGACAGTACTAACGTCCTTTTTGCTGGGGGCGCTACATCTTTGAATGGATGTAGGTGGTTCCATCGCAGATAGTGCTGATCGCAGATAGTGGTGCTCTCCCTCACACTCATCACAGCAGTCTTGGTGAGCCCCATTTCTTCCTGGGGTCATGTAGTCCTTCTTTTGTATAAGTTTTCATATTTTGAGGTATAGTTGGGGCCTTGTTGCCGGCATTGTCATGTTGCTCTTTTGTACCTTTAGAGGCTCCGTAGACGTTTATGTGGGTCATGTATGTATGTTGGGGTGGTCATTGGATCGAATTGTATTTTGGAAACTTAACTATGACATAATGTATATAATGAAAAATGAACTAACAACGTTTATATATTTATATAACTGATCTCTCCCTTGTTTTACAAATGGTGATGCGTTCCCTTTTTGTATTATGAATGAGTCGGGTAGGAAAGGTTTAATAGGCTTGCTCGACCAAGTTCACTCGGTTGAGCACCGGTCACGTTCCCTGAGGTTGGGGCATGACAGTGTGCAGGGCCAAGAGAGAGAGGACAGGGAGGCCAAGAGGCCTCGGCATACTAGAGGATTTAATGGTTCCATGCTCCAGCTATAGCTCGTCATGGTAGGGGATATGTGAATCGGCCAGTTCATTCAGCACTTCTAGCTTCTAGCAGTGTTTAGGATATTTCTAGGCCTCAGGTTGCCCACTATGCACAACTACTTTATAGAGCACGGGGTGCTTTCGGCAGTCAGTCCAGCCACCCAGGCCAGGGTTAGATCCAGCAGCCATGCCGATCGAGAGCTTGTTTTGAGTGTGGCGATACCAAGCATATGGTGAGGGACTGCCCCAGACTTAGCAGGGGTGCACCTCCACAGACTACACAAGCTCCACGGATTCCACAGGGCCCACAGGGTTCACAAGTCATGGAGGCTGCTCCAGTTGTCTCCCCACCTGCACGGCCAGCTAGGAGTGGGGGTCAAGCAGGCAGAGGTCACCCTAGAGGGGGAGGCCAGCCTCCTTTCAATGCTTTTTCGGGTAGGACGGACGCTACTTCTTCAGATGCAGTTATCATAGGTATTGTTCCGGTCTTTTTCAGGGATGCTTCAATTTTATTTGATCCGGGCTCTACTTACTCATATCTGCCATCTTACTTTGCTCCGTATTTGTATATACCTCATGATTCTTAGAGTTCTCCTCTATATGTGTCCATGCCTGTGGGAGATCCTATTGTTGTGGACCGTGTTTATCGATTATATTTAGTTGTTATTGGTGGTTTTGAGACCAGGGTTGATCAATTGTTACTCAAAATGATAGACTATGATGTTATCTCGGGCATGGACTGGTTGTCACCCTATTATGCTATTTTGGATTATTATACCAAAACTATGATAATGGCTATGCATGGTTTGCCGCAGTTGGAGTGGAGGGGTATATTGGATTATATTCCTAGCAGAGTTGTGTCCTTTCTTAAGGCGCATCGGATGGTGGAGAAGAGTTGTGATGCTTACTTAGCCTTTGTGAGGGATGTCAGTGCTGATACTTCTACCGTTGAGTTAGTTCCAGTAGTGAGAAATTTCCCAGATGTATTCCCAGCAGACCTACCGGGCCGCCCAATAGGGATATTGCTTGACTTGGTGCCAGGCACTCAACCCATTTCTATTCCACTATATCGTATGGCACCTGTTGCACCCTATTTTGCACGAGTCAAAGCAAGATTCGCCTAGTGGTTTCTCTATTGTTGATGAAAGAGAGTCGCCACCTAATATTTAAAGGTATACTAGGGTACCTATTTAGTTATTAGATCATTATCCTATTAGTCTACTAACCGATGTGAATCTACCTAAGGTAGCTCCAAAGGACTTAGACTAGGTTTAGGGAATTAAATGTCTATATTCTACTTTAGTTAGTGCTTAAAAGTGTGTAGCTTACTCTATGTCGTGTTTAAAACTTATCATTTTGGAAGAAAGATGGTATATCCACTTTGAAAAGAGAGTATAGGTTTCATTTGTAAAAGCCCTTTAAAATATCTACATAATTGAAAGAATTTTGGAAGTGTATTTGTAGTGTTTATATTTGTAAACTTTGTAACTATGGCTGGGTTTAAAATACTTAACCTTTGAAATAAAATGGCTATTTGTGTAACTTTAGTAAAGTAAGGGCTATTAAAGAAATAGACTTTATATATACCTTGACGATTGATTTCGAATCTTGTATCAAGTTTAGAAGAAAAATATTTTGAAATATTCCTTGATTGCAACTATGTTTCATTTTGGTTTGTAGAAAACTGCCCTTGAAATCATTTTCCCGATTCTGGATTTTAAAGAAAGAGAGTTTTCAACTTTGAATCTGTTTTAAAACCTCGAAAATAAATATCATAAAAAGGTTAGCATGAGTGAAGATAAAATCGTACAACGAAAAAAATTAACTTAAGCACATTGAAATTATTTAACTAATGTAGGAACAGTAATTCTTTTTAGTTACCTATGGTTTTTAGCTTGCCTAGGAAAGTTGGAAGGTTGAAGGTTTGGAAGGTTGGTAGGTTTGGCCGAGAGTTAATTTTATAACGACCCGACCGATCGTTTTGAGCTTTATCGTTCCATTTGGTAGTTTGAGAATTTGAGTAGCTTCATATTATGTATTATGACTTGCATGTATGGTTGGTTTCAGTTTTCGAGCAGCTCGAGATTGATTTGGAAGAATGATTCTCGTTTTAGAAGCTTTAAGTTGGAAGAGTTGACCAAGGTTTGATTTTTGAAAAAACGGAATCAGAATCGGGTTTTAATTATTCCAATAAGTTTGTACAATGATTTTGGACATGTCCACAAAGTTTGGTTAAATTCTGATGAGTTTTGGATAAGTTTGGATTGTATGGTGATTGTTCTCGGTTTCGACGTCGATTTAAGCATAAAGTACCATATTGAGCAAACGGCCTTTGATTCGTGTTTCGATTAAACCATTATGGTCATCAAGTTTCAACATCGTATGAGGAATTTATGGTCATTTTACTAAGAATTGGATTGCTAGATTTTTCAGATTAATTACGCAATTGCCACTAAATTCGTATTTAAATATCTCCACTATTTTCAAATATTGAAACCAACATATCTCCTTCATTATAAGGTCAGATAGAGTAATTCAAAAGTCTAACTTAACTGGAATTTTATGAGGAATCTATTGGAGGCATCAAAAGTGAGTTTCGGGATAATTTGACATAAGAAACGAGGCAGAACAATTGGACATTTTTGGCTATTAATGTTGTTGGAGTTTCTCTTATCTTGAAAGTTTAAGATTGGGAGAATTCAAGGATGTTCTTTAAGTTTCTTTCATAGGGTAAGGTATAAACCATAACCTAAGTATTTTCCTTTGATTCATTCCTTTGGTTTAAGCTTTAATCTATGATTTTAATTGAAAACCCATTTAATTCTTTAAATCAAGACCTAGGGTTATGTGCTAAATTTTAAAAATTGGAAATGAGTTAGAGGTGCTTATTTCCCCATTTATTTTGGGGTTTTGTTCTCCTATATTAGAAGAAAAATATACTCGAATTTGGCGAGTTTTGGAGGATTATTTCAGGAGATATGGGACCAAACTAGTGTGGATTGGACTCTTGGGTTATGAACACCCAAGAGCGATGTTTTGGCAAATTGGTTGAGCTATCGGACTCTGATTGAGTCGGTTTTTGTTCGTGTGAGATTGTATTTGTTTGAGCTTCGCTAGGGTAAGCTTGGATTCAGAATCCAAGGCAAGCCCGACATTGACTTTTGTTGACATTTTGGAAAAAATATAAAAATCATAGCTTTATTTATTGTAATTAGTTTCACTTGCATTGTTTGATATTATTAAGTCATTTTTGGTTAGATTTGAGCCGTGTAGAGGTGAATTTTAGGGTAAAAGCTATTTTCGAGGGTTGAGTTGTCCTAATTGAGGTAAGTATCTTGGCTAACTTTATGTGGAGGAAACTACCCCTTAGAATTTGGGTTGATTGTACTAGTTGTGTTATGTGAAAGCCGTGTACGCAAGGTGAGGAGTGGGTACACGGGCTATATGTGGTATTTGACCAGTTTAGATTATCTAGACACTTTCCATGCCTTTAATTGGATTGTCATAACATGTTATATCCCTCATTGTTAATCTACTCTTACATGCTTTATTTGACGTTGTTAGCACTTGTTCTACCTCTTACTTGTTATTTTGCTCTTATATATTTTAGTTGAAGTTATTTCCTTCCTTATTATCTTGTTATCTATTAATTGTTGAATCACATTTAATTGAAGTTATTATTTCGTAAAATATTATCTTGTTGAGTTATTGGTGTTGAAGTTGTAATAGCCGTTGGTGTTGAAGTTGTAATAGCCGTTATCACATTGAGACGAAGTTGTTAATTGTTGAGATACCTTTCCTTGTTGAGCATTCTCATTCATTTTGTTATTGTTGAAATTCTTGTACACATTGTGGTTGAGCCATGGGCTATTTGTTGTGGAAATATTGGTGTTGTTGACTTTGTCGCAAGTTGTGGCATATGGGTACTTGTAATGCGAGTTGTAATTGTATTGTGATATTGATACGCATGCGGTGGTATAAGACTAGGGGTTGATATGCATGCGATGAGATAAGGTGGGATTGATACGCGTGTTGCTAGTAGGGGAACTACTTGAAGCTACGTTGTAATATAAGGTGGGCTAAAACGCATTTAGCTATTTCGGGAAAAAATGATTTTCAAAACTAAATGTAAGGCTCACGCGGTGATATAAGGAAAGATTGTGATTGAAATTGTGAAATGTGAATACGAGGTTGTACCTCGATTGTGATTTTCATTGTACATTCTATGTTGGAACAACTTATTGATTATAACGGTCATTGTTCTTCCTTCAATCATCCATCCGCATTTTGATTGTGTTTGGTTATTCGTTGTTATCTTGGTGTTGGAACGATTGTGATTTGTTGTGTGAGTCATGCATTGTACGTGATTTGTTGTGTTGCTTTAACATGCCAATCTGTGCCTCCGTTATAAGTTGGTGAATTGATTGTCAATGTGAATTTAATTGTATGGAGTAACTATATCATATTCTGTTGAGTTGTGGGTAACATAATGGTTTAAATAAACGAATTATTAATATACTTTATGCTATGTACCTCTTAAGATAGAACTCGTTATCTCACTCGGTGCCTTATTATTCTAAATAGTTATCGCACTTTCACTATAATTGGGTTCTCAAATTATACTCATCACCCTGTTAGATGTTTACCTTACTTAAAATTGTTATCATGTTTTTCTTTAATAAATTATATATTTAATTCGTTAATTTAACTTATGTTTTGTTTTGGTTAAAAATGATACTTTTACTCAATTTTATTGATTTCTAAACTAAACCCATCTTATACTCTATTTCGTACAAATTGAATATTATTTTACTTTATTCAATTTCTAAAATAAACTCATTATTTAATTTGACACCTTACCTTATTCAAGATTGTTATTACATTTTATGGTGTCTAGATATATCTTTCGCTCATCTAAATTAATATTTTTCATGGTTGCAAAGTAGATGGTAGCATGTGGGCTTTGCTGTGCGAAGGTGATTATTATTGTGAGCACGAGGTGCCATATGTGTAAGATTTGAAAATTGTGGTTCATGGCTTTTGGTTTATGAGGTGTGGTGCCTCAGGGTAATTGTTGTTGTAAGTTCATGCGTTATGAGAGATTTGATTATTTGAGTTGTCATCCATTTTTTCCTTATTTGAGTTCATTTACATCTCAGCAGTATTCTGATTATGTTGTTTCTTTATTACTCGCTTCCTACTTGCAGCCATTTATATTTCTATTACTTCATTGTTGGTTGTAAATCAATAATTTTTCCGTCGTTGGTTTTACATTGATGTTCTTTCCATTGTTAGCTTATGTATATCTTGAACAGATTTTTATGTCTAGTAAGTATCTTGACCTAGCCTCGTCACTACACTACCGAGGTTAGACTTGATACTTACCGGTACCGTTATGGTGTACTCATGCTAAGCTTCTGCACATTTTTGTGCAAATCAAGGTATTCTGATTGTGTTGTGGAGAGTTGCGTCTGGGCGGCGGGAGACTTCAAGGCATACCTGCTTGACGTTCGCAGGCCTCTAGTCACCATCTTACTTTATTATGCTACTGTTAAATTGTAATTCAAAATAATATTGTGTTTAGAAATTCTAGTGTGTTTTAGTAGTGCTTATGATTCCGTACTATCGATTTTGGGAAATGTATAACTATTGGCCGCTTGTGGCTATGCATGTCATTTAATGGTTTATGATAAATGATTACATAGTTCAATTCTTTTTTAAATCAGAATGTGTTAGGCTTACCGAGTCTTGGAGACTAGGTGCCATCATAAAATCTTAAGGTGAAAAATTGGGGTCGTGATAGATTTTGATGTTATCGGGTTCAGATTGTAGTTCTGGGAGTTGGCATTGATCTGTTGTGTTATTTGAGACTTGCATACAAAATTTGAGGTCATTTCGAGTTATTTAGGCTTGTTCGGGGTGAGTTTTGAATTTGAAAATTTGGATTAGTTCCTTAGGCTTGATTTGAGATTCTGTTGAGCCCTATTTTGCACAAATCGAAATAATGTACAACTTATAGTACTCTACAAGGTTAGTTAAAGTGTAGAGTCGCCACCTAATGTTTAAGGTAGACTAGGACACATATATTACACTATATAATGTACATTTCGACTATGGTCTACGAAACCGTTGAGATTCTGAGTAAGGGTTCAAGTTATCACGAGGGGAAGGTATTAGGCATCCCTCGAGGTCTACAAAATGTGGTTCCTGTGGACTCTATCAAATAAGGGAGGGAAGGTTCAAAAGAATGATTAAATACGTCACAAAGGATTTATATCAAATAGTAGTCAATACAATTGTCACGTAGTGAATAAATATTCAAAGCATGACCATTTTATTTATGGTAAAATATATACAACAAGATATGCAAAGTAAATTAATAAACAAAAATTATTTGGGATTTGATTGAAAGAATTTGGTTCATAATAGAGTATAAAGGAAATTTCGACTTACAATTAAAGCCAAACAATTTAATTATACAAGGTTAGTCTTAATTAAATATATATAATATAAGGTGAAGGATTATCTTTGAATAAAACAACTAGCAATTAGCTTAAAGAAATAATAAACTAAAGTAGGAAAAGTTGTCATAAATAGGGGAGTATAAAAAGGAAATTATCGACGTAAATCTTACATATAACAATGGAGTAATTAAATCAAATATAAGTAATGTATATAAACAAGTAGGATATTCTAAAAGAGTTTTAATAAACTTGAAGAAGATAATTTATGATTAAAGTCAAATAATTACTAAAATGAGTTGTATTAAATATACAAGAAAATATGTTAAAATTAAATAAATTATGGAGAATTATCTTCAAAAATAAGTAAGTATTTTGTAATTGACTAAAATACTTGACTAAATGTATAAAGAATAAAACGTAAAAAGTTTATCAAGAGTGTATGAGTATGAACGAATATTGATTTTTATGACAAAAAAAATTAAGACCATATGAGAAAGACCATAGAGCTTGGTTCAAAAGAATTGAATGAACGGATAAGTAAATATAAAATGCATATGTAGACAATCAAATATATAAATAGGCTAAGAGTATTACCAACCATGTACAAAAATATCATGAAAGCCCATAAAGAATGTTGGCAGTCATCAAGTTAGACCCAATATGTATGCAACATTTGGATTAATCCTAAATATGGTAGACTCAATTATGATTTTACAAGTTATGTCTACTTGAAGTAAGATAGTCAAAAATAATTTATAAAGAGATTGTTAAAAGAAAGATCATGTTAACGCAATTGTAAAAGGTAAAATCACCTATTTTGACAAGGAAATGACATGTCTTTCATTTTATGTAACCCATTTAATTAACTAGGTGTATATCGATCCTAATTAACCAAACGAGTTATAAATATATCTGACATACTAAATCTATGTACAAGTTTCGCATAATTATCTAGCACATAATGCCTTAAGTTGACCGAATCATTAACTAGATGCAACACAACTTAAGCGTTGGTAAATATGTAAATATCAAGTAAACTAGAAAATATGATATCTATATACGGTTTAACTATACTTGCATTTTGTACATCCAAGAAGGGAAGTTACGAAGCGAGAAGCTTGACGGGAATTTGTCTTTTTCTTCTTTGGGTATCGTCTTTCGAAAGCAACTCTGTATGATAGTACCTCGCAAGACAAAATAAGGGAAATTATTAGGAAAACATAAAGTAAACAATAAACTAATTTATTTTGTAATGATTTTATTTGAAAATGTTTTTGGAAGATTGTTTTTGATAATAGTTTGAAAATGTTTTTGGGAAATTATTTTTTTGGAAAATAATTTTGGGAAATAGTTTAAAAATAATATATGAGGCTCAAATTATGATTTCAATTTCCATCTAGACATGAGAACGGGAACCTCCTTGGTTGCGACTACGATAGCTAATCGTGTCGCCTTCCGAAGGGCTATTGGTTCATCACATTCTCATCTTTTCCCTTTCCGATGTTTATCGTCATCGCCTCGTACTTTCGGGCCCAATCCGAGGGTGATTATTCTCAAAATATTATTCTCATCGACCTTGTCAAGTGTAGTATCGTTCAAAGCATCAGCCATCCCAAACAGTCAAACAAACCAGCAAAGTGGCATTTGTAACACTGTCCAAACGCCACTGTCCAAACCAATATTGTGAATTAACCAAACTACCGAGAACATAAAATAGGTCCAAACGATGAAATCCAATTCCCACGCCACAAAGAGCAGCCAGAACTTCAAAATGTCAGCCAACAAAGCAATGTAAAATAACATCCAAAACATAGAAATAAGGAAATGAACAGTCGATACAAAGCCAAATAAATAGCAGAACGGACGAAGGCCAACAGAAACAACCAAAACTCCCAGTAGCCAAAAAATATGGGCCTGCCGAAAAATACTCCGGCCAGATCTCACTAAGTCACAAACAAAGATTCTCGACCAGATTTATAGATCTGGCTTTATTAACACTGAGCACGTAACACATAAAAGGGGGATAAAGTCGTCGAAAAACATAAGGCACAAAAAATGGCTAAACAGTCCACACCCCATAAAAGAAACAAGATTCCCACCATATCAAATGGCAACAGCAAAATCGTTGGCGTTACTTTGACGGCGAACACCGAAATAACACCTAACCCCAAAAATACGCTGCCGACATCAACATTTTCGGCCAAAACCAATAGATCTTGTCAAGGTTTGGAAGAAGAAGGTAGAAACGAGAATGAAGAGAGAACCAATGGGGAGGTGGTCATTGGTCGCCGAAGCTTTGGATTTTCTGACCAGATCTGCACTTTCTCCGTTGCTCGCCGTTCATGGCTGTTGGACAGAAGGGTGGCCAGTGTTATGATTTCTGGCCAGATTTGTGTTCTTTCGCCGCAACAGTAAGAGAGAAAGGGAGAGACAGTGGTGGAGGTGGCCATGCTTGGCCCAAAATGGAGCTAAGGGAGAGAGGCCGCCTCCTATATCATGAGAGAGAGAGACGAGAGAAGACCCCTTTGGAGGAAGTGCGGTTGTGAGTTGAGAAATGAGGGGGAGGAGTCCTTAGGGTTTGATAACACCTATTTTATATAGACAAAATTAAATAGTTAAAATATATATAAAAAAAAATAGGTCCACTAAATGTGTGGTCCTCTTTTCGTAGAAGGTAAATATAAAATGGAAGAAAAGAATATGTGGTCAAACCAAAAGAAGTCATGCCACATCGTGTCACATCATGTCCCATCATGTCACATCAAGTGACTTGTCACATCATGATGTCTTGTCACATCAGGTGTATTGTCACGTCAGATGTTGACTAGATATTAGGTTAGACTGTATTTGATCCGTAATTTGAGATAAATTTCACAGGCTTCCATGTAAGTACTAGACCGTATTGTAAATTAGAAAATAATTATTTAATTCGAAAATCTTGAAAATAATTATTTAATTAGAAAATCCTATAGTATTTATTGAAATATCAACTACTACAACAATGATGTAGTAGTTATTTTTATTTATGAAAAGATAATTAATTTATAGAATATCCTAATATTTAAAAAATAGGACAATTATCAATAAATTATTTAAAATTTATAAAAATGCACAAGAATGGCAATATTTAAATAATTTCAATAAAATGATAAAAGTTTCTATATTTCGTAAAAAGGGGAATTATCAATAAAGTGCAATACAATTAAAAATGTGTAAAATACTATATTTTATTATTTTTTAACAAGGAAACCTACATAATTTAATTTTTAAATACGAATGATCAAAATTGAGTGTCACCAACTGTTCTTCTTTGACCGGAGATGATGTAAGAGTCTTCAGGCAAAGAAATTGACACCATACTCAATTTTGACCCAACATGACAGAGTGGAGAATGGGGATGCTTTGAAGTTGTGACCGAACTCTGGTATTTGAGTTGCCTACATATTTGGGTTGCACGAGAATCAAGTCGCGCGTAGTTATGGAATGCCATTGAGTATTACTTATGAATCGTAGCCTCATGGAGTGGAAGACAAATGTTCGAGTGCGAAAAGGTTCGTGTGATCTTGATATCGCTTCCAAGATTGCCCCAGTGTCGGACTGTGATACGTGGATGTTGGATAGATTGATTGGATGGATTTTGATGTGGATACAGCCGGGCTCTGTATTGAATTTTCCTACATATCTCAGATGTAATGAGAATCAGCAAGGTTGTAGTTCGAGAAGAGATGGATGATTTGATTTTTGATTTTGAATTTTGAAAGTTTCCCCAGTATCATACTATGATGACACTGGTGTTTTATTTTGACTATGAGGGTTTGGATTACCTACACAACCTCTTGTCAATGTGACGTAAAAATGATACTTGGGAACATATCGTCGATTGTTGTTGGAAAGTTTGACGTCCGTCCTCAAAACCTGCCCCAGTTTATTTGCTAGAAATTAATTCCACGTTGTGTCGCCTATTTGATCAGTAGAATTGACGAGGTGTGGACAATGCTTCCATTTGACTTGAGAAAGATGGATACGTGATTTTTTGGACGAAATAGGGTCCCAAGTTTGAACTCTAATTCGAAAGCGATCCGGGCTAGATGTCGGTCCAAAGAGATCGAAGCGCTTTTGGATTTTGAAAGAAATCAGGGCTATGTATCGATCCGAAGTGATCGAAGCACTTGAATTATTGAAGGAAATCCGGGTTGTGTACCAGTCCGAAGCAATATCGGAGCACTTGAATGAAAATGGCAATCCGGGCTATGTACTGGTACGAAATGATATAGGAGCATTTGAAATCTAAAATACCCGTATTAGAATGTGTGTGCCTGTAAAATTTGAACTTGAAATGAAATGCTTATTGTTCAGGAGGGTGCCTGTAAAAATTGGTTTTGAAACGAAATGCCTATTATTCAAGAGGGTGCCTGAAAAAGCAAGAAACTATTTTCCTATTGATGAAAAGGATTCTTCTATTAATGATTCATGAAGGCAATGGATGCAAAATAATAGAATTTTGAAATGATATTGTCGAGTCTGACTCAGACTGCTTACGTATCCAAATGGAATCAGTCCAAAACGTAGTTCGATCGCAATAGATGACTGAATTCGATGTGGATTGCCTACGTATTCCTACCAAAGAAAATCAAATTGTAGTGTAGTTCTGAATATATAGAGGTGTTTTTTGGTTTTCTATTTCAAGAGGGACCGGACCGTACATGGGTTGTCTACGTATCCCCTCGTGGGAAGTCAGGTCGAGCGTAGTTTTATTACAACAAAATTTAACTATACCGTCAACAAAACTTGACTCTTTTATTTTCTGTATTTCCACCATATACTTTCCAGCAAACCGAGATCAGCTTATGGGTAATTCCTATAGCTTCAAGTGGTACCTCATGTATACCTAAGTTCGACAAGATTTGCTCATCTTACTCCAATCAAAGGTTTTGAATTCTGCCTAACTCGTGTTTCAAGTGCCCTCACCACAAAGAAAGTCCTAATTTGCACACGTATTATTTTTGTATTTTGACTTTAGGACATTTTTGTGAAGTAGACTCACACTCAAAAAGATGTTCAACGCATGCAATTGAGATACCATATGCTTGACCTTTAAGTGAGTATCCACTAATATAACAACACGTCTGGTCGTTTTGACCTCTAGCGCATCGTTCAGCAGTTTGAGGCCCTGAGTAGCTCCACTTAATAAATTATGACTCGTACGTATGGTCGGAATTGGATTTTCGGGAAGTTCGAAGTTGATTTGGAAAGAAATCTCTAATTTCGGGAGTTTTAAGTTGGAAGAATTGGCTAAGTTTGACTTTTGAGTAAACGATCTCGGAATCGGGATTTGAAAGTTCCAACAGGTTCATATGGTGATTTTGGATTTGAGCGTATGTTCGGATCGGGTTTTGGATGACCCAGGAGCGTTACGACACTTATTGTGGAAAGTTGGAATTTTGGAAGAATTTCATAAATTTGGGTTAGATGCGGTGAAGCGGCCACAGGTGCGGTAGTCGGGCTGGGCAGTGTTCTTTTAAAGCAAAGGGTTTGGATCAATTCCACTTCATTTCGTACATGGGAGCCGATTTTGGAGCAATTTTGGAGTGCCATCTTCATCAGCTATTATAGGGTAAGTGATTTGTTCACATTGTGAGTTAAATACATGGTTTTCATATGGATTCAAGCATGAGAATTTGTAGAAATTTCGAATTTTGAAGAAAAACCTAGAAATTAGTATTTTTGGATTTTGACTACGAAATTGGACTTGGAATTGAGAATAAATTATATATTTGAATTCGTAATGTTATGGGTAATGGTTATCTTTGAACATTTTCAGAATCCGGGCACGTGGACCCGAGGGTTGCTTTATCGACTTTTCGAGCGGCGTTGGGAACTTGTTTTAAATGATTTGTTATGAGTATTAGAGTATATTTTTATGGGTATGCACATTGTTCGACAAGTTTTGGAGCGACAAGTATCAGTTTGAGGTTTTGGACAAGCTTTGGAGCCAGTTATGGAACTTCGGAGCGAGGTAAGTCTCCTGTCTAACTCTGTGAGGGGGAAACTACCCCTAGATGATGTATTTGATTTGCTTTACTTTTTGCGAGGGCTATGTACGCACGAGGTGACGAGAGTCCGTACGTAGTTAGATCCATGTTATTGTCCGGGTAGACTTAGGCTCACACCATGCTATAGCTGTACTATTTGAGCAGGGTCTATTAAATTTCTTTATTTTACATTACGACTTGAGACTAGACTTGTGTAGAGCGATAGACTCACTATTGTAGAGATTCGACGGGCTTCGTGATTACCCGCAAAATAATTGCACTCCTCTTATGAATTTCTCCCTCGTTATGCATTCTCTTTGAAAGGTTTTCCCCAAAGCTTCTTATAACTCACATGTCCCTTCATGAGTGGGGTCAAGGACTCGTCAAAGCCTCTTATTCTAAAGGGATCGGACCGTTCGCCTCGGCAGGATAGATATGTCTATGGTTCGTATCGTTCGACCCTCGGCAGTGCGCACAATATTATGGGATCGGTTTGTTCGCATCGGCAATATATTAGATGTATCTATAGAAATATACCATCTTATGATGGGATTTGGCCGTACGCCTCGGCATTTTTATAAAATATTCATTTTGAATCGTACGTATTAATTGTCAAAAGCTAGTGTATGAGGGAGTTTTTCTGATTTGAATTATGACGACCTAATCGAGAGTTCGAGTCTATTGTTGAGAGGAGGATTGTACCACGTATTTATACTTGTTTATTTTTTTTATTTACTCTGCCCCATATCTGTTACCTCTTGTTGTATCTGTCTTATTGGACCACTAGTAAGTGTCGATGTCAACCCCTCGTCACTACTTCTCTAGGGTTAGGCTAGATACTTTTTGGGTACGCGTTGATTTACGTACTCATGCTACACTTGCTGTATATTTTTGTGCAGGTACATATATGTCTGGTGGTCTTTTGGGCGCAGAGGCACTGATGTTGTAGGGACTTACCTTGAGCTGCATTTTATGTTACGATCCGCAACCTGCAAAGTCTCCATCAGAGTTATTTATTTTCTCCTGTCTAAGTTGTATTCCAGATAGATATTGTATTTTATTATATTTCCTAGTTGATGCTCATGCACTTGTGACACCGAGTTTTGGGGGTGCTTACGAGTTGTTCATTATTGAAGTTGAAAAATATTATAATTTACCCTGTGAGTTCTATTTCTTACCATTTAATTAATGAAAATTATGATTTCAAAAGTTCTAAAATGAGTAATTAAGTTAATCATTTACTGTTGGCTTGCCTGACGGTGGTGTTGGGTGCCATCACGACCTTTAGTGGATTTTGAGTCATGACAGCTTGGTATGAGAGCGTTAGGTTCATTTAGGTCTCACGAGTCATGAGCAAGTCTAGTAGAGTCTTGCGAATCGGTGAGGAGACGTCTGTACTTATCTTCGAGAGGCTACAGGGCCGTTAGGAGCACTTCCCTTTCTTGATTCCCCATCGTGCGATTTGATTCCTTAGAGGCTTATGCCTTTATATCCTTCCTACTCATTCTTATACGATGTTCAGCGCTCGTGTCAATTGAGCATCGAGGAGTTGTAGTGGTACTACAGACTTGGGCAGGATGTTTCTCCCTGTGCATTTGAGCAAGTCATTATCGTCTTCTTGCGGAAGAATGTTCTGTCATTTCGGCTCAGTAGCTATTTTTCAATGGTTTCGAGGCTGCGTGCAGATTGCTTTGATGTTAAGATGTGATATCACACAGTGTTGGTGCAATGGTAGGGTGCTTGTCTATGTGTCGAGGCAGTGAATGACTTGAAAAGAGGATTTCTCGGTGCATGATTTAGGGGTTCAACATTTAAATCTAGTGGAGGAAAGACAATCGGGCTCTGAATGCTCAGGCTTGGGTTGACGGAGTAGCAATACTTGATGTTCTCGAGTGTGGTGGAATTCTCATCTTGATATGGAATCATCGTCCTTGATGGAACGCATTGATGTTCGCTGGTGTTATGGTCTCCTTTGATTTGCCTTCAGGGTAGGATGTTGTGAAATAGTGCCTAAGAAGCGATTGTCAGATATGGCAGGTATATGTTGGCTTCAGGATCGAATCGACATTTCTAATACTGATGGCTCGGGAAAGATGATCTTTGAGGAGGCTTAGATTTGGTAGCAATTTATCAGTTCAGGTGCTACAATGATGGATTTTGCTTTGAGGTAGTATTTGGGCAGCAAAAGATGAGGAAGGACACGGCGGAAGGTGTCTCGCGGTGGTCGAATTACTAGCAGATCAAGTATGAAAAGTGAAAGTCCAGAAGTTGCTTAAAGGAGAGGGTTTAACCAAAGTGGGAGAGTGGTAGAGTGGCATATGTGTTCTGTGGTAGGATAGCCACACACCTTGAGGAAAGTTTAGAGCATTTTGGGAATCATGATGGGCATTTACTAGGTCCACAGATTTTATTTGGATGCAATATGACTTCGATTTTGGAATGTATTGGTGGACTTTCAGTTGATGTCAATGGGGAAGAAGCAATCTTGGTGGGTTCCAGGGTTATGTAATAGTAGCTTCAAGCTAAGTGAGGGAGCCCCACCGTCTACGATTGGATTGCGTGATTGTCTACTTGTGCAGTTTTTGGTTATCGGTGTATTGGTGGGTTATTACGACTATGGAAAGAAAACATCAGTGGTAATTTGAGCAAAGGATTTGAGGAATGAGTTCTATATTTGGCCTTATCGATTCATGTTCAGGTTTTGGGAAGACTCAGAGTTTATGCTTCGTGTGGATGTGATGTACAAGGAAAGAAATTCAGCCGGGGTCTTCTTTGAGAGGATGTTCACGTGCTAGCAGAGCCTTGGAGTTGATTATATTCGGGACCAAGTTAGAGTGGGTGACTCTGAACAATGGTCCTAGTGGGTTCAAAAATTAAAGTGCGGTGCCCAAGGGTTTCGAGTCTGTGGTGTGGTTAAGTATCGAGCGTTTGCAGTGGATTATGAAAGGGACTTGGAGTGTTCTATGTATCATCGGTCTGCGGTGCAACATTGGAGATATGGGAGAAAATAACTTCGAATGTGTAGAGGAATATTCAGAATGGGTGTACCAGTTAAAGATGCGAATGTGCGCACAAGGAGGGTATGAGATAGTTCGTGGATTTTGAGACAATGTGGTCTCATGAAATGGGGTCACTCAGGATGAGTGCGGATTGAGTTCGTTATGTTTTGAATGGAGCTATTATTATTTATAGGGCAAGTCTAGAGTAAATTAGAAGAAGTTGGTTCGGTTAGCAATGGTTGAATCGGCATGGTGGTGGCAATGATTAGTTCCTTCAGCATGTTAAGTTATACAAGTGATTCGTGGCGGTACGTGCGAGGCTTGACGGCTGCCGTATTTTGAGTTAATTGGATGCATTCGATTACTATGGCCCGTTATGTATAGATGGATCCTAGAAGAGTTATGGTGGTTTATACAACAACTTGAGGTTTGTATTTTCTGCGGTTATAGGAATTCAGTCGCGTGATGCAATGGTTCTCCTGAAATGAGTTAGGTGAAAAGTTTCTATATGATGAAGTGTTTTTTCTATTAGTGGTTCAGGAGTTATGGTGAAATTCTTGTACTCTCGTATAGTGGCCGGTTAGGTGCAGTGAGCGGCATGGGAATTGGAAGTTAAGGATTAAAGTTGTGGTTCGTTATTGACAAGAATATCACGAGCTCAGATGAGCAGGAAAGAATTTAGATATTTAGGGTAAGCTGGTATTTTCTTTAGCGTCATCTGAGAACAGTGTCCTATGTAGGAGGATTTGTGTACTGATTTGCGAGTTCTCGATTTGCTTTACAACACTAGTATGGCTGGTGGTATGGATATGCAGACTTTGCTACCTAGTGCGGAAGGTCATGGGGGCGTATCCCACGGGAAGATTGTGCAAGTGTGACATGTAGTCACTTGATTTAAGATTGAAAACGAGTATGGAGATTATGGTACTATCTCTAATGTGAGAGTTTAGGCCTGGAAGGCGCTCTATTCATTTAGTTGTGAACTGTGGAAGTTTGTTCCGGATTGGACGGCTGCTCTTATGTGTCATGAATAGGGTTGTTATGGATTCTTGGGAGGTTATTAGCCCAGTTCGGTACGATCAGAATCGGCTTGAGTTCCATGGATGGATCTAAATATGAATGTGTGCTCTATATCAGGCTGGGTGTGTTCGTTCAGCATAACGTTGCTTATGGAGGAGTCTTCGAGCGTTGGATGTTATTCCCGTCGTCAGCTATTCCATGTAATACTCTATTGTGCCATGTGGGCTGTGAGACGGCTTGATTATTCACACATGTGTGTGGTCCCGTGTAGCTTGCGGTGTTTGATGAGCAGGATGGCTCTCGAAATGCAAGTCATTTATTGCACATTAGTCGTGCTAGAGTTTTGTAGCGTATAGAGCGATCTGTCTCCCCAGGGATGGTATTATACACCTGACGTGCTTGTGGTCGACATTCATATATTTCGTAGGTATGAGCATTCTGGATCGATAGGTATTTCCTTATAGATAATTATGTGTGGATCGGATGGCACGCTGCCGCGGGTGTGTTATTTAGATCGGGTGGCACGCCGCCATGGGTATTATGGTTGGATCGGGTTGCACGCCACAATGGTATCATGTATGGATCGGGTTGCACGCCACAACAGTGTGATGTTGAGTACAGTTCCCCTATATCTATTCTTGTGTGTTTTGTTTCTCATTTTCTGAGGAAGGTTCATAACATCCTTTCAGCTGATTAATTAGTTACGTGGGTTGAGTAGTTCTTTCCACAGTTCATTTTCCTTATGTATCACATTCGAGTTTGTAGCTTGTCGGCGCATTGTGGCATCATATGAGATCTTGGTCAATGTTTGAGGTGGCTTATTACCGAGCAGCTTGTACTGGGTGAGACTAGAGTTTTGGACCTGAAATCAGTGCAATCAGATTTATATAAGGTATATTAAAGAGCAAATATCGTTGTTCAGTTCAAAATAAGGTAATGGTCCTTAACAAAAGGAGAGACTCTGTGATTTGTTGATTCGGCAGGTGGTTATGAGTTTTTACACATCTCTTCCGTCGTGGAAGTATTGCGAGAGTTGAAACAGGGCTTATATATGTTACGAGGTATACTATGGGCCTTGGGTCAGTGGAAATTTCAGCTGTTGTGCTCGGGGGAGATTGCCTTGGGCAAATGAGTTATGTGGTGCATGGTGTGATTTCAGCGGAAGAGCATGGTAATGTTGAGTTCAGTGTCTGATGATTGATACGATGTTCGTGTGTTAGGATCTGGTATCATGGAGAATTTCGGATGTTGGAATTTGGTTCTAAAGCTTATTAGCTAAGGTAGCAGGAAGGATTTCAGTCTGGCTTGAGCTAATGTGCTCAACTGGGTTGTGGTGGCATGGGTAGGTGCATGAGGTGTTAAACAGTGATTTTGGACAACTCCGGAGCAGTTTTTAGCACGTTCGAGGACGAACGTATGTTTAAGTGGGAAAGAATGTAACAACCCGACCGGTCGTTTTGAGCTCTAGCATGTCATTCAGCGGTTTGAGGCCCTGAGTATCTCCACTTAATGTACTATGACTCGTACGTATGGTCAGAATTGGATTTTCGGGAAGTTCAGAGTTGATTTGGAAAGAAATCTCTAATTTCGGGAGCTTTAAGTTGGAAGAACTGGCTAAGTTTGACTTTTGAGTAAACAACCTCAGAATCGGGATTTGAAAGTTCCAGCAGGTTCATATGGTGATTTTGGATTTGAGTGTATGTCCGGATCAGGTTTTGGATGACCCGGGAGCGTTACGGCACTTATTGTGGAAAGTTGGCATTTTGGAAGAATTTCATAAATTTGGGTTGAAGCGTATTTGAATGTTATCGATGTCCGTTTGGGATTCCGAGCCTGGGAATAGCTCTGTGTGGTGATGCTAGTCTTAGGAGCAAGTCCGGATGTGGATTTGGAGGTCTGTAGGTCATTTCGGGGTCTTTTGGCGAACGTTGGAAGTTTTATGGGGTTTTAGGGAAGATTGACCGGTTGTGGACCTTTTGATATCGGGTTCGAATTTCGATTCCAAAAGTTGGAGTTGGTCCGTAATGTCGAATGTGACTTGTCTGCAAAATTTGAGGTCAATCGGATGTAATTTGATAGGTTTCAGCATTGAATGTGGAAGTTAGAAGTTCAACAGTTCATTATGCTTGATTTGATACGCAATTTGTAGTTTTGATGTTGTTTGACGTGGTTTGAGATTTCGACTAAGTTCGTATCGTATTTTGGGACATGTTGGTATATTTGGTTATGGTCCCGAGAGCCTCAGGTGGATTCCGGATGATCAACGGATCGAGTTTGGACTTGGAAGAAGTGCTGAGGGAGCTGATATCTGGTGCAATCGCACCTGCGTGAAATGGGCCGTAAGTGCGATCCCGCAGGTGCGGCAATGTGGTCGCAGAAGCGACATTTGGACGAAGCTGGGATGGCCGCAGATGCGAGGATGTTTCCATATCTGTGAGCCCGCAGATGCGAGGAAAGCTCCACAGAAGCAGAATGCGAGCTGGGCAACTAGAGTCGCAGAAGCGGAAGGTCTCCGCATGTGCGAGACCGCAGGGGCACGTTTGGCATCGTAGGTGCGGAGCTGTGCTGGGCAGAGGGTATGCACAGGTGCGAGGTTTTTGGCGCACCTGTGAGACCGTAGATGCGGTGAAGCGGCCACAGGTGCGGTAGTCAGGCTAGGCAGTGTTCTTTTAAAACAAAGGGTTTGGATCAATTCCACGTCATTTCGTCCATGGGAGCCTAGTTTGGAGCAATTTTGGAGTGCCATCTTCATCAGCTATTATGGGGTAAGTGATTTGTTCACATTGTGAGTTAAATACATGGTTTTCATATGGATTCAAGCATGAAAATTTGTAGATATTTGGGATTTTTAAAGAATAAATTATATATTTGAGTTCGTAATGTTATGGGTAATGGTTATCTTCGAACATTTTCAGAATTCGGGCACGTGGGCCCGAGGGTTGCTTTATCGACTTTTCGAGCGGAGTTGGGAACTTGTTTAAATTGATTTGCTATGAGAAATAGAGTATATTTTTATGGGTTTGCACATTGTTTGAGTAGTTTTGGAGCGACGAGCATCGATTTGAGGTGTTGGAGAGGCTTTGGAGCCGGTTATGGAACTTCGGAGCGAGGTAAGTCTCCTTTCTAATTCTGTGAGGGGGGAAACTACCCCTAGGTGACGTATTTGATATATGTTACTTGTTGCGGGGGCTACGTACACACGAGATGACGAGAGTCCGTACGTAGTTAGATCTATGTTATTGTCCGGGTAGACTTAGGCTCACACCATGCTATAGCTGTACTATTTGAGCAGTCACTTGTCTATTAAATTCCTTTATTTTACATTACGACTTGAGATAAGACTTGTGTAGAGCGATAGACTCACTATTGTAGAGATTCAACGGTCTTCGTGATTAGCCGCGAAATAATTGTACTCCTCTTATGAATTTCTCTCACGTTATGTGTTCTCATCGAAATATTTTCCCCAAAGCTTCTTATAACTCACATGTCCCTTTATGAGTGGGGTCAAGGACCCGTCAAAGCTTCTTATTCTAATGGGATCGGCCATTCGCCTCGGCAGGATAGATACATCTATGGTTCGTGCCCTCCACGGCAGTGCGCACAATATGATGGGATCGGGTCGTTCGCCTCGACAAGATTATGTACCACACTCTCATAGGAGCGGGCTGTTCGCCTAGGCAATGTATTAGATGTATCTATGGTTATATACCAGGTTATGATGGGATCGGGCCGTACGCCTCGTCATTTCTATAAAATATTCCTATGGAATCGTGCGTATTAATTGTCAAAAGCCAGTGTATCTGGGAGTTTTCCTAATTTGAATTATGATGACCTATCTGGTGAGGTCCATTATATATATATATATATATATATATATATATATATATATATATATATATATATATACATACATACATACATACATAACTACTAATCGAGAGTTTGACTCTGCTGTTGAGAGGAGGATTGTACCAAGTATTAATACTTGTTTATTTTGTTTATTTACTCTGCCCCATATCTGTTTACCTCTTGTTGTATCTATCTTATTGGATCACTAGTAAGTGTCGATGTCGACCCCTCGTCACTACTTCTCTGGGGTTAGGCTAAATACTTACTAGGTACGCGTTGATTTATGTACTCATGATACACTTGCTGCACATTTTTGTGCAGGTACATATATGTCTGGTGTTCTTTTGGGCGCAGAGGCGCGGATGTTGCGGGGACTTACCGTGAGCTGCATTTCATGTTATGATCTGCAGCCTATAGTCTCCATCAGAGTTATTTATGTTCTCCTGTCTAAGTTGTGTTCCAGACAAATGTTGAATTTTATTATATTTCCTAGTTGATGCTCATGCACTTGTGACACCGGGTTTTGGGGGTGCTTGCGGGTTGTTCATTATTGAATTTTTAAAAATATTATTATTTACCCTGTGAATTCTATTTATTACCATTTAATTAGTGAAATTTATGATTTCAAAAGTATTAAAATGAGTAATTAAGTTAATTATTTACTGTTGGTTTGCCTGGCGGCGGTGGTAGGCGCCATCACGACCTTTAGTGGATTTTGGGTCGTGATAACTAATGTGAGAACACTTGGAGTAGGATCTTGTACGGCTTGTTATAAACTTATAATGTAGGTTCGGGGATGGGTAGGATATTCATTTGGGATAAAAAGTAACAAATCCCTCCATGAGCACTGTATTGTATCCGCATCTTCGGCGTTCAAACCATGCTTTGGCGTTTGATCTTTTTTTGCTCGATTTCTCGTTCATTGCTTTGACTTCTTTTGAACTTGCTGGAGATTCTTCCTTCCTTTTCAGAGATTTCTTTTCCTTTTTTTCTATTCTGATGTTTCACCTGCTTTGTAAGAGTTTTCCCTTCTTTTTGTTGGAGTTCCTCCTCTTTGAGTTTGTGGAGTTTTCCCCTTTTTGTTTGATTTTCTTTGGATTTTGCGGAAGTTTTCTCCTTCTTGTTGGATCCTCCTTTTGAATTTGTGGAGTCCTTGTTTTTCGTCTTTCTGAAGTCATGTCTTTTGTTGTCTTGGACTCTTTATCTTTCGCCTTTTTATGCTTGTCGCCTTCACTTTGCTCTTCGTCCAAAGTTACACGTTTTCAGTGCACTCGAGGAGGTTGGACCAAGAGAGGGGTAGTGATCTTAAGCACAAAGAAGGGAATAGGCTAAGATGTGGTTGTCCAAGAAAAAGGCATAAGGCTCAAAGGGTGAAATGCTAGGGATTGACGTCATTTGGTAGGCTAGAAAGGCTCAAACGGGTCAAAGAAAGCCTATGATCCTTTCCTAAACCAAGCGTTACTCAGGATTTCGCCTCTATAGACATTCAAGCCAAGTTTTAGATCTGCAATGAATTTTAATCTAGTCTCAACATACAATGCACAAGAAATGATGAGGTCGACTTTGTTCTTATCTTAACTGTAAGCATGGGATTTTTATAAAGCATCACCAAGGCATAATTGAGAGGTACCACGAGAGTCTATGGTTTACCCAAAGCTGATCCTTTTCATCATACCACATATACACCTGTTATTTTCCCATGGACACTCTTAACTGTGTTAGTACCAATCCTTGAGGCAGGAAATCCTTGCAACTCTGGGCTTTATTGAAGGAAAGCTTCCTTCCAAGTACTTGGGGATTTCTTTAGACTCCAAAAGGTTATTTGTTCACCAATATCTACCACTTACTGAAAAAATTACTGCAAGGATCACCTGCTGGTCAGATAAGCTCTTATCTTATGCTGGTAGATGTCAATTGATAAAGGCTGTCATCTTTGGAATTCAAACCTACTGGGAACATATATTTGTATTTCCAAAGAATGTAATGAAGTTAATTGAGACAATATGTAGGACTTTCTTATGGACTGGTGCTACTACTATTTTTAAGAGAGCACTAGTGGTATGGGAGTGGGTATGCAGGCCAGTAGCTGCTGGAGGGATCAATATACTGGACATCAAGCTGTGGAATAAAGCAGCAATTATAAAACACTTATAGGATATAGCAAGAAAGAGGATTGCTTATGGATATTGTGGGTACATAGCTTCAATATAAAGAACAAGGACCTGGAAATAATGACTACACCTAAGACTGCGTCTTGGGTGGTGAGGAAGATACTAGATGGCAGGAACTTGATTATGGAGGACCAACAACTCCAAGGAGGCATCCACAGCAGACGACAATCCATGTGTACTGATACAAAGTTCCAGATAAAGCAGATGTAACTGAAGCTAATACCAACATATCCTAGAGCTAAATGGAAAAGTTTGATGCTGCACACAAGCATCCATCCCAGACATAAATTCACTTTATGGCTTGCAGCACAACAAAGACTAGCCACAGTGGAAAGATTGTTGAAGATTGGCGTCCAAATTCTTTCAACCTATGCAATTTGTGGACATAGTCTGGAATCATTTATCCACTTGTTCTTTGATTGCACCATTACAAAGCAATTGTTGTCCAGGTTATATTCATGGTTGGGGTACAATAGGATAATTGGTGACTGGAAGACAGAATTGGAATGGGCATGCACAAAAGCCAAGAGTAGAGCAAGAGCAAATGCTATTACCAACTATGTTTTTGTCATGACTGCTGCATTGATTTGGAAAGATAGGAACAAGATCAAATTTGAACAAGTTAGATTTGATGCTTCTAAAATCTACAAAGATATAGTACTGCACCTGCACACCAGAGGAAAGGACATAGCCAAGTGGAAAAGAGCACTACAGCAGTTGAACTTGTTTCCATAGTTAGTTAGTTGCTACAATTACAACTAGGAAATCCTTGATGTAAGAACTGAAATGCTTTTTTGTGTTTGTTTGAAATGATTATAGGATAGACATACATAGGAATTGATAGAAGAAGAGTGTCTGATGTATATTTGGAGTAGCCAATCAAAGACATTCCTCAGATTTCATTGTACATATTTTTTGGTATCAATAGAAATATAATGTTTAACTCTAGGGGATTAGCGATTTTGAGGCAACCAGTTGACGATTCTCTTTTCATGGCCAATTTTGCCGGCGGCCAACCTCCTATGGAGGTTGGTCAGCACCCTACTGTCGGGTATGTTGCTCCTATCCTTATTAACCCTATAACATTTCTACATGGTCAACCACTGATTAAGTGGACTGAATCTGAAGTTAAACGCATGAATGTGATTGAAGGACTCCGATATGCTGTTCTGGGCAAATTTTCATACGGTTGGCCTGAGTTACAAGCGTTATGTAAAATAATTCCATCCCAATGTGGTATTAAAGGTGAGTGCAATATTGGTTTCTTCAAGGATAGACATGTTTTGATACGTTTGACATTACTAGAAGATTTTGTGAGTTTGACTTCAAGAGGTGTTGTCACGAACCAAAATCTAACTAGTCGTGATGGCACCTAATCCAACCCGCTAGGTAAGCCAATTAGCAACAATCAAATTCAAATGAGATTTACTGAGAAAATAAATGATGAAATAACTAAACTTTTATACACTTCCCAAGGTCAGGTAGTACAAATCATGAGCTTCTAAGATTTAGAGTTTATAAAGCCGGTATGAAATAAATACATCATCTATTTGAAATATACATGAACAGATTAATAATTCTCAAGCTACCGAGAACAAGTGGAAGCTATGACCGGAATGCATGTACATCTTCAATGCCAGCTCCCGCCATACATAGCAACATCAGTATCCAAAATCTGCACGCAAGGTGCATAAGTATAGTATGAGTATAATCGACCACATGTACTCAATCAGTAACAAACCTAACCTTAGGTTGAAAGTAGTGACGAGCTTGGACAACAGTCAAAGTCCAACACCAATAGCCAGGAATAACTCGTAACAATATAAATAAAGCAGTGCAAGTAATAACTCAAAGATATGATGCTCAACTCGTTCACAGTTACAGAAAATAGGCATGCTTTCAAGGAATAACAGTAAAAACCTAAATCTTTCACCGAAATCACCAAAATGTGAGTATAGAAAATCGTGATTTTTCCAAAAACCTTTCAACTGCCGATAAGATATTTCAATCTCAGATAGCATGAGGAAAGTACATCTTTATGCCTACATGTCAATGAGCATGTGAAGTCATGAATGTCATAATATCGTTTAGCATGAGGAAATACATCTCTATGCTTGTATGTCAAATATACATGTCAATGCAATGCATCATAGTGATGAACTCAAATACTCATACTCCCAAAGTACTCAATCTCACTGTCTCGCACTCCCACTCATCATGCTCAATCCCTCAACACACTCAGTCACTCAGCACTGTACAGTACCTACTGCGGTGCGTAGCCTGATCCCATCATGAATCAATAAAACATGTGCTCACTACTGGTATGTCAGACTCCGGAGGGGCAGATCCTGCCCAAGCACTAATATAAGCCATCATGGCATGCTGCAGCGTGCAACCCGATCCCATCAATAATATATATAAAGCCCATAGGGCCTGCTGTAGTGTACAACCCCATCCATATAATAATAATATATATATAGCCAATATGGCCTGCTACGGCGTGCAGCTCGATCCCATTAATAATAATATATAGAAAGCCAATATGAATATGATATGCAAATGAATGAATATGACTGAGTATGTGATTGCAATTTTAGCAAATAACTCAACAGCAAAAATGACCTCAGTGGGTCCCAGTAGAATAAGTACATGGCCTAAACATGATTTCTATAATGGATCACAGCTCAATTACTCTAACACGTAAGAATTTCATAGATAAAAACAAGATAGAACACTACACGATACCACAGAATCATCCGAGTCATAATTCACATGGTGCACGCCCACACGCCCGTAAACCTAGCATGTGCTGCACCTCAACACCAAACACATAAAATGTATATCCAGGGGTTCATACCCTCAGCACCAAGTTTAGAAGTGTTACTTACCTCGAACAAGCCGAACCAAATACCGAGCAAGCTAAACAATACTCTAGAAACTCCATCCCGCATGTATCAACCTCTGAACGACTCGAAACTAGTCAAAAGCAACCCATATGCATCAAATAATGCCTAAGTAAACAAACCCAATCGATAAAGGTCAAATCGTTAATCAAAAGCCCCAAAGTCAACCAAAAAGTCAAATTCGGGCCCGCACCTCGAAACCCGACAAAATTTAAAAAATCCGACAATCCATTCAATTATGAGTCTAACCAAAATAGTTTCACTCAAATCTGACTCCGAATCGATGTTCAAAACTCAAAATTTCACTTTATGAAATTTAAGACAAAACCTCCCCAAATTTCACTTTGAAATCATCAATCAAATACCAAAAACAAAGATGGATTCATGAAATATAACGAAAACCGAGTAGAGAACACTTACCCCAATCCATGTGGTGAAGATCGCCTTAAATATCATCTCAATCCGAGCTCCATAACTCCAAATATGATAAAATGGTTGAAACTTCCGAAATAGAGTACTTTATATTTGCTGGCCAGGGATACTCATCGCGATCGCGGAACAACCTTTGCGATCGCGGAGAACAAGTGCCACTGCCACCAAAAATCTCTACGTTTTTGTGACACTGACAATGTGAACTCGAAGCACACAGGCACCCAACCTTCGCAAACGCGTCCCATCTTACGCGAACATGTTGAAGAATTCCCAGCTCACAGCTTCCCGCCTCAGCTCTATGCGAACGCGGCCTCTCCTATGCGAACGCGTACTGTAACCAACACCAAGCTATGCAAATACGGTCATCCAATCGCGACCGCGATTAAGAAAATGCCCAGCTCCAGATTTTTCCTCTACGCGATCGCGAAGAACATTTGGTGCACCAAACATTAGCAGAAACCAGCAATGCAATTATGAAGAAAATGGTCCAAAATCAATTTGTATCATGCCTGAGCCCCTAGGGACCCCGTCCGAACATTCCAACAAGTCCCATAACATAACACGGACCTACTCGAGGCCTCAAATCACGCATAACAATATCAAAATTATGAATCGTGCCTCAAATCGAACTTAATGAACTTTTGAACTTTCAACTTCTAAAGCTCGTGCAGAACTATATCAAATTAACTCGGAGAGAACTCAAATTTTGTGCACAAGTCCCAAATGACATAACGAAGCTATTTAAATTCCCAGAACCACAATCCAAACCCAATATCATCAAAATCAACTCCCGGTCAAGCCTGTGAATATTCCAAACCTTCAAATTTCCAACTTTCGCCAATTAGTGCCGAAACTTTCTAGAGATATACAAATACAAATTCAAGCATACACCCAAGTCAAAAATCACAATCCGGACCTAACGAAACCATCAAAACTCTCATCCGAGGTCAAATACTAATAAGTCAAACTTTGGCAACTCTTCCAACTTAAAGCTTCAAACATGAAATTCATTCTTCCAAACCAATTCCGGATCACCTAAAAAACCAAAATCGATGATTCACATAGGTCATAATACATCATACGAAACTACTCAAGACTTCAAATAGCTGAACAGAGTGCAAATTCTCAAAATGACCGATCGGGTCATTACGGGTGCTTACTATTTAAAAGCTAAAGATGCATACCAATATCAAATGAGACCTTTGATTTATGATTTTAAGTTTCAGATCAATGAAGAAACTCCATTAGCCTTAGCTTGGATTTCATTCCCTAACTTGCTGCCAACTTTCTTTGTTAAGGAATGTTTGATCTCCTTTGCTTCTATTGTAGGCAAGCCATTGCACCTGGATATGGCAACAGTTAATAAAACTAGACCTAGTTGTGCTAGGGTAAAGGTACAAGTTGATATGTTAGCTAATTTACCAAAAATAATTCGTATGGATATTAAAGATGAAGTTACTGGGTCTATAAGGACTGAGTGAGTGAAGATTCAATATGATTATGTCCCCAAGTATTGCTAGGAATGTAAACTACAAGGTCATAATGAAGAAACATGTTGGAGATTGCATCCAAAATTAATGGAAGACAAACAAGTTTCGGATGATAAGGTTGATACCAAGAATAATGACAATGGGAAAGACAAGGGTCCTTTGATGATCTTAACAAGTGGAAAAGTGGTAGGGAATGTAGCTGAACAATGGAAGAAAGTTAGAGATAATCGTGTGAAGAAGCCTGGCCAACAGGAAGATGTTCAAGGAAAATCTGGAAAAAGAATTGTTCCAGACGATGATGTGACGAATAAAAATGTTCAAACAGCTATACATTTGTAGCATTGGAGGTGGAAGAATGTGAGAAGGAGGAATACAATCAGCTAGCCTTGGTTGAACAAAGTATTGTTCGTCTCAGCCTTAGACCTAATCCAACTTTAACTGGGAAATCATTAAACCTGGCTGCACCATTTTATAAGCCTACTTCTCCTAGGATTGAGGCATCCATGGACATTAATAAAGGAGGTGTTGAACGTAGTGGCAAGGAGAATAATCAAGCAACCTTGAAGGAATCCACTGCACAGTGGGTTAATAGAGCTTTTGGTGGCAATGTTACTACTAATATATCATGCCAGGACGTCCTATCCCTGTCTTTAGATACAATGACCACAGCTGAGTAGGAAAAGCTGAATGAACGACTTAATTTCTCTAGTGGCAAGCTATGGAGTGATCAGGTAAGAGGAAGATTCAAAGAAAGGAGAATTTCATAATGACAATGAGAATGATGATGAAGAAATTGAGAAGGAAGAACAAGGAGAAGAAGAGAAAATCGTTAATGACAAGAGTGGAAAGCTGGAGTTCCTAAAAGATGCAAAGAGTAGTGATGTACGAGTACAGATGAACTCCCAGAAGTTGAATTAAAACTCAATGTCCTAAACCTAGCCAAGAATTACAAGGAGCTACAATGAAACCTAGCCCTGCTACAGTAAATCCCACTAGCCCTAATGTTGAACTGATTGATCCAGGAGGTACTGAAGTGGTAATACAACCTAATAATGATGTGTCCAATGATACAATGAAGGAAGTAGACAAGAGTAAGAAGCAGATATCAACTTCTAATTCTCCAGTACAAAACAAATGAGAATTAGGGTTCATCGAGAAAGCTGGAATCACTGTTCGAACTACTAAGAGCCCAGATTGACCCAGTTAGACATGCTTTAAAGGAGAATACAAGTAACAACATGATTCCTAAACCTACAAAAAATCATATGATAATTCAGGAGCAACACAATGAAGAATAAGAGAATCAACTGGGAAAAAGAAAGGACTTAGACAAGGAGTCAACTACCTAGAAATTTATGAATGTTGCACGACATGGTGATCTTTCTCCTGGACAGATTTAAAATGGCAAAGCAGCTGGTAGGGGAAGAAGGAAATAGGCCAAGGAAATTCCTAGTGTTCAAGCACCTGGGTTTCAAACAAGGAGGACTATTTCCAAATTCATTAACTAATGATGAACGCTTTGATTTAGAATATTAGGTCAGTTAATACTAAAAAAGCTTTTGAAAGGCTCATTTCAATGCATAGACAACATAAATTTTAGTTTATTGGCTTGATGGAACCAATGCAACAATCGAGGAAAATAGATAAGTATAGGAGGAAGATTGGCTTTGCTCAGGCTATCTTTAGTGTTTCTAATAAAATCTGGGCGTTTGTGGATGAAAATTTTGATATACAATATTGATGGACATGGAGCAACAGTTGACATTGAGGCTATATGATACCGAAGATCATAAGGAGTTCATCCTTACTTTGGTATATACCATATGTGATGCTATTGAGAGAATTAGAGTTGTGGGATACCCTTTATGCACTTGCTGTGGATATGACCTTACCCTGGCTCGTTGGTGGTGATTTCAATGTGATTTGTGATGAAGAAGAAAAATTTGAAGGATTGCCAGTTCATATCAATGAAGTTGACAACTTTAGACACTATGTAAATACTTGTAACCTCTTTGATCTTGGCTTCAAAAGGAGCATATATACTTGGTGGAATGGGGGAGCTGAAGAGGATTGCATTTTCAAGAGATTAGATAGATGTTTGGGCAACATGGAATTCCAGCAAATGTGGCTAGGTTTGGAGGTAAATCATTTGTCCAAAATAGGTTCTGACCATAGTCTAATGTTCATCTCTTGTAACCCTAATTCTGAACCAATAAAGAAGTCATTCAGATTTCTAAATTTCTGGGTCAAGCATGATTCTTTCAAAGATGTAGTGAAGGAGAATTGGCAAGCATATTTCCATGCCAATCCATTTACACTTTTCAACTACAAATTGCAAATTTGAAAAAGGCACTTTCAGTATGGAGCAAAGCTACGTATGGTGATATTTTCAAGAAGCTATCAATCTTAGAGGAGGTTTTCAAGGTTCATGAAACTCAATTTGAATTAAACCCTACCTGCAAAATAGGGAAAGGTTGCAAAGAGTACAAGCTGATTTATTTATATTCTTGGCATTGGAGGAGGAATTCTGGAAGCAAAAGGCTGATATGTCTTGGTTTCAAGATGAAGTTGTTTATATTCTTGGTATTGTAGGAGGAATTCTGGAAACAAAAGGCTAGTATGTCTTGGTTTCAAGATGGAGACAGGAATACCAAATTCTTTCATGCTCAGGTTAACGGAATAAAGAAGAGATTGCAATTGAAGAGGATACAAAACAGTGATGAAAACTAGATAGATGAGACTGAAGTTGTGGCAAATAAAGTAGTAAAGTTCTTTCAGGCACAATTTCATGAAGACACTGTCCCTAATAATTTTGGGATTATTGATCATGTACCTCATATGCTAAATGATGACCACAATCAAGACCTAGTAAGGCAACCTACTAGGGAAGAAGTAAGGCATGAAGTATTTGTCTTGAGTTGAAAGAGTGCTGGAGGACCAGATGGTTTTAGTGGTAGCTTCTTTCAGGTTTGTTAGGATATCATTGGAGATGATGTGGTTGATATGGTGAAGGCATTCTTAAATATCTAGGAATTACCTAAGTTTGTGACTCACACAAACTTGGTGTTAGTTGGAGGTGAGTACTTTCTCATATATGAGACCTATTAGTCTTAGCAAATTCATCAACAAAGTATTCTCCAGAGTCATTCATGAGAGGTTAGTTGGAATTCTTCCTAAACTTATTTCAACTGAGCAAGAAGGTTTTGTGAAAGGTAGGAGTATTATTGAGAATGTATTGTTAACACAAGAAATCATCACTTATATAAGACTGAGAAGAAGGGAAGGGCCTAATGTTGTTATGAAGCTTGACATGACCAAGGCATATGATAGACTATCTTGGTTGTTTTTAACTAAGGTGTTGAGGAAGATGGGCTTTTGTGAAAGATTCATTGGCTTGGTTTTTGGAATTGTATCCAACAATTGGTATTCTGTTCTTATCAATGGGTAGCCGTATGGTTTCTTTAAATCTACTAGAGTTGTTAAACAAGGTGATCTATTATCCCTCACTTTATTCATTATAGCAGTGGAGGCTTTGTCAAGAGGTTTGAATGCTCTTCACTTGAATCTGTATTTTTGTGGATTTGGTTTACCTAAGTGGAGTCCTAAAATCAACCACTTAGCATATGCTGATGATACAGTCATTTTCTCATCATGTCATGACCCAAAACCTAACCCGTTGTGATGGCGCCTATCATGGTACTAGGCAAGCCGACCTTTCCAAAATACTTTTAAAATTTAACACACCTGGATCTGCACATGAAGTGCAGGGTGTAGCATGAGTACAACCAACTCAGCAAGTAACAGAATTAAATAAGGAACTGAGAAGCAGTGATAAACTATAATAATACAGATCATTTCAAAAGTTTTCAGTAAAGAGTGAACATGCTTTCAAATCTGGTGGTATAAGTCAAATCAGTTCGAGCTCAAGTAAAACAGATATGAATCTTCCAGAAATTTTACAACAACATCATATAGCAACTAAGTGCAACAATAAATAAAAGCAAGTACAGCCTCTCAAGGCAGCAGTCACTCAACTCATCTCAATAGCTCATACTCTCGGCTCTCAGCCCTCAATACACACTCTCAATAGGTACTTGCGCTCACTGGGGGTGTACAGACTCCGGAGAGGCTCCTTCAGCCCAAGCGCTATATTGCTGCAGCGCGTAGCCTGATCCAATATTGTTGCGGCGTGCAACCCGATCCAAATATATATATATATATATATATATATATATATATATATATATATATATATATATATATATATATATATATATATATATATAGAGAGAGAGAGAGAGAGAGAGAGAGAGAGAGAGACATATACCTTCACAGCTCGGCACTCAGGCCCTATCTCAGTCACTAACCTCTCCAGCCCTTCGGGCTCACAGCATATCATAATAACGAGCCCAAACAGAGAATACAACAAGCATCAATAAGAAATGAGAGGAAACAGAGATATAACACACAATAAGACTGTGATTGAGTATAAGACAGCAATTAGCAGTCAATTCAACAAGTATACGACCGTTGCGGGTCCCAACAGTGATATCATATGGCCTAAGCACGGTTTCTATCATGAAAGGCAGTCAATTGCTCAAAGACAAGGAAAAACAAGTAATAACAATGGCTATTCGACTTTACAGTCTCACGGGACGGACCAAGTCACAATCCCTCATGGTGCATGCTCCCACGCCCATCACCTAGCATGTGCGTCACCTCCAAATATCACATTATACCAATTCTTGGGGTTTCATAACCTCAAAACCATATTTAAGACTATTACTTACTTCAAACCGAGTAAATATCTACTCCGAAATGCCTTTGCCTCACAAATCAGTCTCCAAACATCCCGAATCTAGCCACAAGTAGAACAATACAATCAATATAGGCTAAAGTGATCAATTCCACAAGAAAAGTACTAAATTATAGCCAAAAATCTGAAATTGGCCCGAACCCGGCTCCTGGGCCCACGTCTCGAAATCTGACAAAAGTCACAAAACCCAAAATCCCATTCACTCCCGAGTCTAATCATACCAAATTTACTCAAATCTGATAACAAAATCCCATTCAAAACCTCAAAATACCAACTCAAGAGTTCTCCCTCTTTTTCCCCAATTTCTCACCCCAAATCACAAATTAGATGATACAATTAAAGATGAAATCATGGGATTTAACCAAAACCATTAAGAATCACTTACCCCAATCAACTCCACGAAAATCCCTTCAAGAATCGCCCAATTCTGTGCTGCCAACTTAAGTTTTGATAAAATGGCAAAACCCCCATTTTTGGAAACTTTAATACTGCCCAGATATTTCCTTAATCGTGATCGCAGAAATAGCCTCGCGATCGCAAAGAACAACTTCGCTGCCCCAGGAATTTTACCCTACGCGATCGCGAAATCACCAACGCGATCGCGGATCACTGCCTTTCATACCTACGCGATCGCATCCTGCCTCACGCGATCGCGTAGTTCATTGGCTACACCTCCCCTCCTACTCAAATCCTTCTACGCGAACGTGACCTTAGCCACGTGTTCGCGAAGCACAACTTTGCACATATACGCGATCGCGTTCCTAACTCTGCGATCGCGTAGAACAAACTCACCTCAGCCTCGAATAAGCTTACAAGATCGTGAATGAATCTCTACGGTCGTGTACAAGGAACCCAGAACCTGCTGCAACCAGACATCAGCTATCAAGCCAAGTCCAAAAATGATCTGTTAACCACCCAAGGCCCCAGGACCTCAATCAAACATACCAACATATCCCAAAATATTATACGGACTTAGTCGATCCTTCGAATCACTCAAAACAACATCAAAACACCAATTACAACTAGATTCAAGCCTAAAGAACTTCTAAGCTTTCAAATTCCACAAATGATGCTAAAACTAACTAAACCACGTTCGATTGACCTCAAATGTTGCACACAAGCCATATTCAACATTCTACTCCAACTTTCAGAATCGGAATCCGACCCCGATATCAAAAAGTCAACCCCCCGGTCAAACTTCCCAAAAATTCGACTTTCGCCATTTCAAGCCTAAATTAGCTACAGACCTCAACTTCACAGTTCGGACACTCTCTTAAGTCCAAAATAACCCGATGAAGCTAACGGAACCAATAGAACTCCATTCCGGAGTCGTCTTCATATACTTCTGATTACGGTCAAAATCCTAAGATTTAAACCTCCATTTAGGGACTAAGTGCCCCAAAACACTCCAAAAACCAAAATAAAAACTCCTGGCAAGTCACAATAGCAGAAATAGATATGGGAGAAGTAGTAAATAGGGGATTGGGGCTAATACACTCAAAACGACCGGCCGGGTCATTACACATCATCATATGCTACCTCACTTCAATTGATTATGGAGGTTTTGAGTGCATAGGAGGTAGCTTTTGGATAGTTGATAAACAAGGCCAAATCAGCAGTATATATTCACCATTGTACAAGTGATGAAGTGGTGAGGAAGGTACAAAGGATTACTGGGATTGAAAGTCAAGATTTTCCTTTCACTTATCTTGGTTGTCCAATATTTTACTCAAGAAGGAGGATAGATTATTATCAAGGTCTTATCAAAAAGGTTCTTAATCAACTGCAATTTGAAAGGTAAACTATTGTCAATTGGAGGAAGAGCAATGTTGATATCATGTGTTGTAAATCATGCCTATTCACTTACTCGCAGCAGTGAATCCACCTACTTTTGTGATAAGCAAATTATACAAGTTATTTGCTAGGTTTCTCTAGAGCAACTCAGTAGATGGAAGAGCTAGACTCTGGGCATCTTGGGCTAACCTATGTATAACTTATAAATATGGAGGAGTAGGGTTTAGATCATTATATGATGTGTCTAAAGACTTATTTTTTAAGTTATGGTGGAACTTCCGAACTAAACCATCATTGTGGAGTTCATTCATGAGTCAAAAATATTGCAAGAAGTTGAATGCTTTGGTTGTACCTTGGCTAACATGTTTGGAGGAAAATGCTTGAATGTAGGGATCTTATAGAACATCAGATCTTGTTACAACCAAAAATGGGATCATCTCTCTTTTAGTTTGATAATTGGACAAGTTTGGGGGCACTTTATTTTGTTACACCCCCAGACTTCTTTTGTGATGAATCAATACACAATGTTTATGATGTGGTTAATGAAGGAGAGTGGGATGAAGACATAATGAGGGAAGTATTGCCGGATGATTTAGCTACTCACATATTGGAGAATGTAAAGCCTCCAGTTGCACAAGAAGTTCAGGACGAACCATTCTGGAGCTTGGAAACAAGAGGCGACTTTAGTGTAAAGCCAGCCTGGGAATACTTAAGAGGTAGAAGGGATTCTGCCATTTCATGTAAGAACATGTGAGTGAAACATCCTTTTAAAATATCTTTCTTTAAATGGAAATTGTGGAAGGGTAAATTGCCATTGGAGGATGCATGGAGAAGGATGGGGTATATCATGCCTTATAAATGCTGGTGTTCTGTGAATCCAGATGAAGAATCAGTGTCACATGTTTTCTTCACATCATATGCAGCCACAAGAGTTTGGTCTTACTTATTCTCGTTTGCAGGTTTATCTTTAGATGGTCTAAGTTTGCACCAAGCTGTGGTGAAATGATGGAATATGCAAGTGATTCCTAGACTTAAGCCAATCTTTCAAATACTACCTTACATTATAGTTTAGGAGTTGTGGAAATGGAGAAACAGTTACAAACATGGAGATATGGTATCTATCAATAGAGTTGTCTATTAAGTTTCCAATACAATCCAGTCTCTCATCAAAGTTAGGAAGCCAGGCATTTGTAATGTTCCTTCAGATGGCCATACATTCTTCAAATGATGGAAAATTATACTCCTAGGTTGAAGATCAACAAGGTAATCTTGGAATTTCCTATGGCTGGGTGGACAAAGGATCAACACTGATGGAGCATCAAGGGGTAACCCGGGTAGGAGTTCTATTGGATTTTGCTTAAGGGATGAACATGGGGATATTATATATGCATGTGTAAAGGAAATACACGAGGCTACAAACATACTAGTGGAGGCAGTGGCAATCCAGGAGGCTTTGAGTTATTGTATTCATCATGACCTAACTAATATTTGGCTACAAATCGATTCTATGATGCTTTAAAATGTTATTGAGGGGATTTGGAAGCCACCTTGGGCCATTGATGAACATGTTAAGGAAATAAGGAAGATGTTGGAGTTATGTAATGGTAGGGTTTCTCATATTTTAGAGAAGGGAACAAACTGGCTGATCATTTGGCCAATTATGCACTAGATGTTGGTGATATTGAGTGCCATGGTTTCATCATTTGGATACAACTGGGAGGAGAATTATGAATGTTGATAAATTACAATATCCATATTTGAGAGTCAAGGGTTGCAAGGAGTTTGGAGGGAAGGAGGAAAGGAGTACAATGGCGAAGATGATGAGAGATGGAACCAACTATAAACATCACCCTCAAATATGTATAGAGGAGAGGGTGATGATTTTGTTTTATACTAACAATGTTTGCTTTTTGTAAGAGACGTTACTGTGCCCATGCCTTATTTCTTTATACAAATTCATTGGGTGGTATTAGCACTTTGTGCTCATTTCCATGAAGGAGTATCAAGAATAAGCACAAGCATGGGAGCAAGGATCAATTTGAACTGTTTAGGGCTTCATGGCAGTGGTATTTTTGCCATCATGCTTCGAGGTTGCATGAAGGAGTTCAAGCATCCTCTTAATGTTGATAACAAGCTGGACATTAGAACTATAATGATTTTACTACTCAGAAACTTGAGCATCATGGAAACACTGCCCAGAATTTTGGTAACGAGGCTCACTTTATGTGGAATTGTTGGGACAGTTTATAGGTACAACTGGTACAAAGCGGAGCAAAATTCATTGGTTTCAACTAGTACAATATCAAAGGAAGGGTTTCATGCTTGGGGGCAGCTGAATTTCAACTGGAAGACACGTGAATTGACGAGCAAATAGTGCATCATCAAATATGCACAACTAAGTTGCCCAGTGGAGGTGTTGATGTATGCGGGTGGATTGACTTACCTTCATTGATCTCCAGGTATTTACTCATATAATATGTGTATACGGTCGAAATCGGGCAAACCCGATTTCGTTGGCAGGGGAATTGCCTCGAGGGTAACCTCATAATAGATCGGACTCGAGCTCGAAGATAGAACATCACGCCTGGAGATCAAAGTGTACATTGAGATCGAGGCCGGCAACAATCGAGATCAAGCATGACTGACTTCGAGTAATGCATAATAACGGAATAGCGAGATATTAGTAACCAGTTGAAGAACACGACGGAAATCCCGAAATAGATCAAATCAAAATGGTTATTAGTGCCAATCATGGGATCTACTTCCGTTATTAGAGTTGTACCTTATTTAGGATTCCTCTATTATATAAAGAGGGATCCCATTACTTGCAAGGTGAACAATCATTATTCACTGATAAGAATATACGCATACGCTGCTTTCTTTGTTTTACTTACTGTTCATCGATGTTTGTTCCATCCTCTACTGTTCTTATTAACTAACCTCGAGACTACCTCGAATCAAGGTCGAGGCATTGTTTGCGGACCGATTTGATTTATTTTATTGTCTAATTTATCTATTTAATTCGTTGTTTATCAATTGGTACTGGTTTAAATCACATATCCTTAAAACCATAATATAAGTTTAATTGTTACTCAATTTTTAGGGTAAACAGTTTGGCGCCCACCGTGGGGCTAAGGATATTAGCAATTGTTTAGTACTGATTCTGGTAAAACACATTATTTTACGCTTGTTCTTGTCAAGTATATTTGCTTTTAGGTTAAAACATGTCAAACTCACAAAACGCATCCACACACGAAATAATGGCCTCGGATTCCATGGTGAAAACGAAAATGTGATTGCTCCAGGAGTCAAGGTGCCACAGGCTAATCATGGGGGAGAACCGATTTCCAACCCAGTTGATGTCAGTTCGGGCATTGCTCTAAACATGGACCTAGGCGCTAATCTCGATGGGAGTGTACTTAGAGAAGGCCGATCTAGTGGCCAAGGAACACAGGGCAGAGTAGACGAAGAATTCAGTCTCCAAGTGATATTCGAGATGTTTCAGGCTCAGCAAGCCGCTATTGCTCAGTTACAAAATCAACATAGAGCTCCGAATAGGGTCGAGCCGGAAACTACTCGCCGTACCGAGCCAGTACCGGAAAGGTCGAATGGTAACGATCCGGGGACTGATCCTACGGTAATGAAAATGCTCGAGGAGCTCACCAAAAGAATTGAATCAGGGGAGAAGAGAATCGAAGCCAACGATAAAAAAGTGGAAGACATACAACTCTCGAGTTGATCAGATACCGGGGGCACCGCCAATCTTGAAAGGGATGGATTCAAAGAAGTTTGTACAAAAGTTGTTTCCTCCAAGTGCGGCTCTGAAGCCTATTCCAAAGAAGTTTCATATGCCAGACATACCCAAATATAATGGGACCACCGATCCCAACAAGCATGTTACTTGATATACATACGCCATCAAGGGTAACGATTTAGAAGATGATGAAATCAAATCAGTGTTGTTGAAAAAATTTGGGGAGACCCTTTCGAAGGGAGCAATGATTTGGTATCACAACCTGCTACCAAATTCCATCGACTCATTTCCCATGTTAGCAGATTCATTCGTAAAGGCACACGCCGGGGCCATAAAGGTCGCAACGAGGAAATCGGACCTTTTCAAGGTAAGACAAAGGGATAATGAAATGCTGAGGGAGTTCGTGTCCCGATATTAAATGGAACGCATGGAGTTGCCACCGGTCACGGATGATTGGGCCGTTCAAGCTTTCACCCAAGGGTTGAACGAGTGGAGTTCGATAGCATCACATCAGTTGAAACAAAATTTGATCGAGTATCCAGTTGTAACTTGGGCAAATTTGCACAATCGATATCAATCGAAGATCAAGGTCGAGGACGACCAATTAGGAGCCCCTTCCGGTTCAGTACATCTAAATAGGTCGGCAGTTAAAAACCAGAGGGACGTCGATAGGGAGCCAAGGTCAAATAGAGACCGATATCAACCATATACCGCAGATCGAAGGAACAATGGTTCAGGACGCAATTCTGCCCAGAACGATCGAAAAAGTGATCGAGGACAGAATTCTCGGGGACTTATGAGCAAAAGTGGTTTTGATAAGTATGCCAATCCCACAGAGGCACCTCTGTTATTGGAATATAACTTTAGCGTCAATGCATCGGGCATTGTATCGACAATCGGAAGGATCAGAGAAACTAGGTGGCCCAGACCCATACAAACTGATCCTTCCCAAAGAAACCCAAATTTGATGTGAAAGTATCATGGCGCGCATAGTCACAAGACCGAGGATTGCAGGCAATTAAGGGAGGAGGTAGCCCGTCTATTCAATGAGGGCCACCTTCGAGAGTTCCTCGCGATCGAGCAAAGAATTATTTCAGAGAATGGGACGCCAACAGGAAAAATGAACAGGAGGAACCCCAATATGTCATTCATATGATCGTCGGTGGGGTCGATATTTCACAAGGACCCATATTCAAACGCACTAAGGTATCAATCACTAGGGAAAAACGAACCCGAGCTTATGTGCCCGAAGGCACTTTATCATTCAACAACGAAGAAACAGAAGGCATTTCTCAACCCCACAATGACGCTTTGGTAATTTCTATCTTATTAAATAAAGTTCAAGTTAAGCGTGTTTTAGTGGATCCAGGTAGCTTGGCGAATATCATCCGATCGAGGGTCGTGGAGCAGCTCGACCTACAAAATCAAATCGTACCCGTAGAAAGGTTGAGCATCAAAGGTAAACAGGAAGTCAAATAGTAATCACAGCCACCAGCCTCGACCGAATCGGGGAAGCAGGAGATAGAAGAAGAAGAGGAGGATTTTTTGACCCCTCGGACTTTTATTATTCCCGAAGATTCTGACGCCACCAAATCAACGGTCGAAGAGCTGGAACAAGTTATATTGATCGAGTACCTGCCCGAGTGAAAGGTATACCTGGGAATGGGTTTAACCCCCGAACTCAGGAAAAAGCTTATTCAATTTCTTATTGATAACATAGATTATTTGGCTTGGTCCTATTTAGACATGACAGGGATCCCACCGGAGATAACGATGCATCGGCTAAGCCTGGACCCTAGGTTCAAATCGGTGAAGCAAAAGAGAAGACCCCAGTCCGAGGTAAAGCACACATTCATAAAGGATGAGGTAACTAAACTTCTCAAAATAGGGTCCATTTGGGAGGTGAAATATCCCGAATAGTTAGCCAATGTAGTTGTAGTCCCTAAAAAGGGGAACAAACCTAGAATGAGTGTAGATTATAAGGATTTAAACAAGGCGTGCCCCAAAGATTCTTTTCCACTGCCTAACATCGATCGCATGATCGATGCCATGGCTGGCCACGAGATCCTTACTTTTCTCGATGCCTATTCTGGGTACAATCAAATCCAAATGAACCCGGAGGACCGAGAAAAGACTTCGTCTATCACCAAGTACGGAACATACTGTTATAATGTAATGACCTTCGGGCTAAAAAATGTAGGAACTACTTACCAACGCCTAGTAAATAAAATGTTTGAAGAACAAATAGGTAAATCAATGGAAGTTTATATTGATGGCATGCTAGTTAAGTCCCTGCGCGCAGAGGACCATTTGGCTCATTTACAGGAAACGTTCGAGATTTTAAGGAAATACAACATGAAGCTCAACCCTGAGAAAGGTGCTTTCGGAGTCAGTTCAGACAAGTTCCTTGGCTTCATGGTATTGAATCGGGG